>NC_057850.1:111909124-112179124 GCF_015237465.2 Chelonia mydas | reverse complement strand
TGTGCACACCAGGCACAATGGCAATGTAGATTCCACCTACAGTGCAGTAGAAGGAAGCTCCATTTACACTGTGAAGTACAATACATATTCCACACTGTTTCAGTGAATTGCCACATGCAAACTGCTAATATGGTTACACTGAACTTCTATGTACTGGGCTTTCAGTGGGTATTGAGGGTGCTCAGCTCCTCACAGCATCAGGCCCATATTCAGTTTGATCTCAGAAAAAAATAACCCTAGGTTTTACTCTATCCCCCTATTTCAAAGAATTGCAGCGTTGACCCACAAAGACACATTCGCTCTAAAACGGGGGAAATTTAAAAAAAAAAAGGAAAAAAAAAGCTCACTGCGAGCATCCGATGAAGTGAGCTGTAGCTCACGAAAGCTTATGCTCAAATAAATTTGTTAGTCTCTGAGGTGCCACAAGTACTCCTTTTCTTTTTGCAGATACAGACTAACACGGCTGCTACTCTGAAACCTGTGATTTTACTGTTTTACAAAAGCTGCCCTCATGTGTTTGACATAATAAATTAATTATCCGGTTATAAAGGAAGTACTGTGTCTTAAATGAACTGGGACCGCATTGAAAACTGCCTTCAAAAGAAATATCAACAATTAATTGACAAATTATTTTAGTTATTAAGGGTTGTAACTTTTTGTTGTCCTTTTTTCCTTCTTGCTAGCTCTAAAAAATAATTTTAAAAAACCCTGCACAACTGGTGACAACGACAGAAAACTCGCACTGCAGAAATAAAAGGGAAATGAAATGAACTAAAAAGTGCAATTTATTTAATAAAGGACTGGTGTTGCATTTTGATTCCATAAATTGTCCCCATTTGTACTTCCTGTTTAAACAATAACCAACATGATGATGGGTTAAATGAAGTTGATATTGTCACAAACGTAGCCTCACTAGTAATTAATGTAGTTTAATATGGTTGTTGGCACACATCTCACATGACAGATAATGTTCCAACATGTCACTGATAGGACCTTTCAGCACAGCTTTAGGAGATCTACCAGGCATTGCCGAGGTTGGTTAGGTCAAAGGGTTGAACCATGTGTAATTCAGAACAGAAGAGGTCCCACGGTCACTCCACAAAAACAATTACACTACTTATTTCACTCTATCCCTTGCCCGAAATTCACAAGCCTCACAGTTTCAGTGCAGTCAATCTCATTCTGCCCTTGGGCTATAAGCCACATGAAAATATGTGGTGCTGTGTTTATAAATCTAATCAAAAATAGAAACAGTAGACAAGCACAATGAGGTCCTACTATGGATCATGGGAATTCTCTAAATTCTGAAGGCACTTTTGTTTAACTTCTGTAGGCCCTCTCTTACTACTACATTGTCTACCACACTCGTTAATCATCCCCTTTACTTGTCAATGATACAAAGGAGACTACATGTCTCCTAATTTCCCTCCAATCACCCTACAAATAATATTATGAAATATAAATGTTAGGAATATCGCTATTTATTTTTAAGTAAATATTAATCTTCACTTACCTCTCTATCCATGGATGTCTGCCCTTTCTCAGATGTGTAATAGAATGAAGAAAACAATTATGTCTACAATCAAAAATAGAGAGCACACAAAAATAAATGACACTTCAACCTACAGAGTTCATCTAATTCCTATTTATGTTTGGCACATATGTTTGCAGAGTACAATTCTAAAAGATGCTGCTAGAGGGGTAGAGGGTGTTTCATCTTTGCAGACCTAACGAAGCCCAGCCCAAGAGCAAAGTGAGGTCAGTGCAGTTTCTTCACTTCCTTCCAGCAAAGAGAAGTCCTCATCACGGTAAAAACACAGTTAAAACTAAAGTGAAATTTGGCACCCTCAGGAGAAATGCAGATGTGTTTGCGGGCAGAGTGAGTTAACTTGTAACACTAGAGAACATGGGCATTCTAGGTCACCCTGCAGTAATTGTAAAAGCTGTCTGCAGTTTTTACAGGCATAGCCACACTTAACCTGGAGGTAGTTAAGTGACTCGAGTTTCCAGCATAGGTGCTGGAACAAGGGGTGCTGCTGCACCCCCTGGCTTGAAATGGTTTCCATCATATACCAGGGTTTACAGTTTGGTTCATTGGCTCTCAGCACCCCCACTATACAAATGGTTCCAGCATCCCTGGTTTCCAGTGTTGTGACTCCTTGTATGCTAATAATTCTATCATCATTTAAATACACAGGGCTAGATACACAGAGGGACATAGGCAATGTGTCGATAAGTGTTGCGGTGCCTAACCTTTAGGCACCTAAAAAAATCACAACGTCGAGATTCACAAAGCCTCAGTCAAGCACCTAGGTCCCCTGTACAATGCATGGGGAGAGAGAGATGCACTAGATTGTGATCCACAAAGCCAGACTACTAGGTGGAGGAGTGCCGCCTAAGCTAGTTGTGGGAGATGCTGACAACTGGGATGTGGTCCTCAGCCCCAGCCCTCTCTCAGAGATAGGCACCTATCTCTGCTAGAGATCCACAAGTGGAAACCGCTCTCCTGGAGTCAGATGGCTTAGGTAACTGAGGAGTTTCTTGGGAGAATGTAGAGAAGCGCCTGTCTGACTCAAACACGGGGGAGGGCGTGGGTAATAGTGCCTACCTTCTTTTAGCTCAATGATTAGAGCACTCACCTGGGATGTGGGAAATGCAGATTCAGTTCTCCCCTCTGCCACGAAGAGAGAAAGGATTTGAACAGAGGGTCTCCCCCTTCTGAGAAGAGGGCTCTAATCACTAAGTTATGGGATCGTCTGATATGGGGCTTCCTCAGTCTCTCCCGTTGAAGCTGTTCCACTGTGGATACATAATTAAAGAGTCATTCGTGTCGGGGGGCTGGACCCAGAGTCTTCCACTTCCCAGATAGGTGCCTAACCACTGGCTCTAGAGTTATTCTCACTCGCTTGCTCTCTGGGGCTCAGGCACCTACATACCCTTATGAATCTCACCCACAGTAACTACATTTGCTTTACATCTTGCCGGCAAAACTCTTATTAGTTTCACTGGTGAAAGATTAGACCCATAAGGAACAGCAATTTGGACAGTCGTTTCATGATGTATTTATACAGATATACATTCAGATTGTTTGGCACAGGATAAAAACAGAAAACAAAACCTTCCAAAATTAAATATATCCTTCAAATTCCCTCAGAGCTTTAGTTGATCTTCCAGGCTTCCTTTTTGTTGTTGTTGTTGGGATTACGCACCGAGTACAGTACCAGCTGAGTGCGAGTAAGGATGGCATAGCGAACATGCTATCTGAATTTTCAGTACCTCAATCACAGCAAGTGACAAGGGGTTTGCTGTTTGGCTTTAGCAGAAACTTTACTTTCTTTGTCTGTATGAAAAACCTTAAAACCAAGGTTAGTTTGTTTAGGACAAGTGAGGAATGGCTTTTTGGATTTCTCAGAATTAATCTAAATAAACATGACGGTCTTGGCTAGGAACTCTACCAATTTAAAGAAATGTGGTGCCTGGTCCGCCTGCTGGTCCCCCCTCGCAGCTGCTGCCATTGCCACAACCCATCAGCCACTCAGACATCACCCCAGCCCTCAGCTTCGGACAAGGTTTCTCAAAACCTTCTTTCAGGGGCAACACCCCACCCCGCATCTCCCACTGAGAGTCCCCACCACTCTTCCCAGCTCGGTATTCTCCCATTTCCCACCGCCATCCGTAACCCAGAAGAATAGATCCCGTCAGCACTTAGTTTCTGCTCTGCTAGCAACATTTCAGCACAGGTGGAAGTTCTGTGCAGAGCAGAATGGAGGGGGAAAATCTGCATCTCCAGAAGTCTTGCTCCCCCATTATCCCCCATATCTGCTCTCCCTTCAGTAAAGAATCTATCCCTAAAACCAGACAGGACTACATGAAGTATGGCTGCAAAATCAGGGCTGTATCCAATGTCCATTGAAGTCAATGGAAGTCTTTTCTGAATCTTCATTTTCTTTGCTCAGCAAGGAGTGAAAGGTTGAACCTTCTAATCACTGCTGGTGCTGAGTCTCCCGACCTTTGTCGCCTTCACTGGATACCAGTGCCCTCCTGTGGGTGCCAACATCATCACGGGTATTCATTTCATGAGGGCTCTAGCAAATTCTTCAGTCTCTGCTGCTGCTGCCCTGACAGCTACTGTACAATCCCCTGCATGGTTTGCAGAGTTGGTACAGAAATTCCTCTGCCCTCCATAATGTGTAAAACAGAGGTGCATAGAGGTCACACAACTTGCCTCAAGTCACACATCAAGTCAGCAGCAAATTCAGAAAACATAACCCAGGAACTATGACTCTCAGAGCCAATATTGGAGCCCTAGACAAAGACCATATCTGATTCCCCTCCCCAGTTGATTCCCTTTTGCTTGCCTTTCACTTTGCTCAATGACCCACCTCTGTCCTGCTCCCATTGACTTCAACAGCTAAACTCCCATTGACTTCAATGGTGCACCATCAGATCCCTAGTTACTTATCTGAATAATTCCTTCCTTCAGAAAGGTGTTCTGGTTACTGCTTAGTTATGTGCAGTGATAAGAAACAAAGGGGGCAGGAATTCCAATAGAGAAGACTGGTTCAGAAAAGGCCTGTTGATAAATGACTAGGTCAATCACAACGTCTTGTGGTGACCCCTTTTAAGTAGAATTGTGGAAAGCTGCTATTAGAAGTGGGTAGGTTTGGGAATGAGAGGGGGATAAAAAGTGTCACCTTACATAATGCAAACAAGTGTTGTGATATGTGGTGATGTGAATACGCACAGGCCTGGTACACAGAATGTATTGCATGCTAAGGGGGAGGACTGTAGAAGGAACCCCATGCTAAAATATTGGCAGAAAACCAGTGAGTGAATAATAACCCTAACAGCCTACTGAAGTCTCCTTTTGGACGCTCTCATAAACATCGAGCAGCTGGCCCTGGTCTTCACAAGGTGTATCTTGATGGAATGTTGTATCTCTGGTGGAAAAAGCCCATCGGTCACTTAAATTCAGTAGAGGAGCCATGAAGGCTATGCCTCTCCTTCTCTAACTTGATTTTGGGAGCCTATTTTCAAGTCTAATCTCAAATATTTTTTTTTCTTAAAGAAAGGCCCTGACCCAGCACAGCTCTTAAGTATGCATTTCACTTCCCATGTTTGTCAGAGAGTACCCACATGCTTAAGTGCTTTGTTGGATGAGGGTTTTTAGCCCTTTTTCTATGGAGATGGCCTTGAAAATATAAATAGATAGAGAAGCTTGTCACTGGTTTGTTCTAGACCCTGTGTTTCATGGCTCCCCCTTTGAAGATCCTAAGGTTGGGCTTTGAGATCTCTATAGCCATTGGAGATTCAATTGTGGGGGAAGCCCAGACTGATTTGCAGCTAGCTAGGCTGCAACAAGCTCCCTTCCAGCAAACTTAGGGTTGGCTACACTTGCAAGTTACAGCGCAATAAAGGAGCCCTGGGCACACTAGCTTACTACCTGTCCACACTGGCAAGGCACGTAGAATGCTCTGACTCAGCGGCTACAGCGCTGCTGGTACTCCACCTCGGCAAGTGGAATGTTTGCTGTGCCCCCGCTGGAGCACCGCGATGCCAGTGTGGACGCCCTGGTCCTATAGTGCGCTCTGATCAGCCTCCAGAAGGGTTCCACAATGCCTGTTCTAGCCACTCTGGTCATCACTTTGAACTCTACTGCCCTGCCCTCAGATGACCAACCGTCAGACCCATCCTTTAAATTCTCTGGGAATTTTGAAAATCCCCTTCCTGTTTGCTCAGTCAGGCGTGGAATGCTCTCAGCGAATCTTTCCAGACGACCATGCCTCCACGCGCCAGGCGATCCTCAGTCTGGAGCAATGGCGAGGTGCTGGATCTCATCAGTGTCTGGGGGGAGGAAACTGTCCAGTCCGAGCTGCACTCCAGCCATAGGAATTACGATACCTTCAGGCAGATATCAAGGGACATGATGGAAAGGGGCCACGACCGGGACACACTGCAGTGCAGGGTTAAAGCGAAGGAGATGCAGAATGCCTACCACAAAGCCTGTGAGGCAAACAGCCGCTCCGGTGCTGCCCGTGACCTGCCGTTTCTACAAAGAGTTGGACATGATACTTGGGGCCTACCCCACCTCCATTCCGAGTACCACCCTGGACACTTCAGAGCCCAGTTCAACAAGGCGGGAGGAGGAGGAGCAAAGCGGGAGCGAGGGTGCTGAGGCGGAGGAAGACACCCCGGAATCCCTAGATGCATGCAGCCAAAAGCTGTTCTTAAGCCAGGAGGAAGGTAGCCAGTCGCGGCGGCTGGTGCTTGGAGAAGGACAAACACCAGAGGAAGTTGCCGGTAAGTGGCTTTTATTTTGGGAAGGAAGTTATTCGGTGCGGGCTCTTGGGGGGAGGAGGGTTAGGGCTGCATGCATGCCTAGATGCGGAATAGGGGGTTGATGTGCTCTCTCACATCGTGGTAATCGGTCTCAATGATCTCTTCAAAGGTCTCATCCAGAACTTGGGCAATGCACTTGCGCAGGTTTCTTGGGAGAGCCACTGTGGTCCTTGTCCCAGTAAGGCTAACTTATCCATGCCCCTGTGCTGTGTGGGGCGGGGGACCATTGCTGCACACAGGCAAGCTGCATATGGGCCAGGGCAGAATCCGCATTGCAGTAGAAGACCCTCCCTTGCTTCCCAGGTGACCCTCAGCAGTGAGATATCTTCCAGGATGAACTCCTGTGGAAAATGTGCGGACAGTGTTCAGTATAGGGGCCCCCTGCTGCTGTTGGCTCTCCCCAAGGCACAGAAACTCAGAGGACAGTACAGCCGTGAAACAATCAGTCACGCTTGACCCTGTGCTTACTCACCATTTGGGGGCTCCTGTGCGTTATGTGCGCTCGCTTTGGGATGGGCAAATTATGCTATTGTGTAGACTGTTCTTGCCCATAAGTACCGGGGAATCATTGCTCTGTCTGGTGTGAACAATGATGCCTCTGTTAAGTGATGCATTTTGCTTTAACAGATGCAACCTTGAGATCTCAGCCGTCCATGTTATCACTGGCCGAAAGATTCCAAAGAATCAGAAAGAGGACACGTAGAAGCAAGAAAGACATGTTGCATGAAATAATGCAGCATTCAAGTAATGAAAATCAAAAAGTGCAGGAGTGGCAGGACAGTGAAAGGAGAATCTGCCAGCACAATAAGGAGCGCTGGCACAAAAGCACGGTGCTCCGGCAGCATAGCAAGGATCAGCTGATAAGCATCATGAAGCGCCAAGCGGACTCTATCCAGGCGCTCGTAGCCATGCAGGCGGAACACTACTGTGCCCGACCCCCCCTGCAGCTCTTGTCCCAAAACTCTTTCCCTTGTGCCCCCATGTCACCTCCAACCCATTTTCCCCAACATCCAGGTTCTTACCGCCATCAGCTGCTTCCAACACTTGTAGCTTCACCACCCAGCCCTGAAAACTACCACCCTTACCCACTGTACTCAACCCCCGTCACCATGCAGTATCACCATCCTGAAGTGCAGCACTCATTGCACAGCACTCCAGATAGGAAGGCTGAGTATGGTAACAGGACATATGCAAATCTGTGATTGTACTGTTCCCCACCCCACCCCCTTGCCCTTTCTGTTTCCCAAGCAGTTGTGTTTCTTTTCAATAAATTAATTTTCTTTTCAATAAATGGATTTTTTGGCTTTGAAAACATTCTTTATTATTGCATAAAGTAAAAGATACCTTAGCCCAGGAAAGAAACAGGCACTGCAAGTCAGCGTAGCAAACACAGATTTCTACTAACATTGAAACCACTGCACTTCACTCCCGAGCAGGGCACCAGACATTACTGGTGGCTTTCAGCCTCAAATTGCTCCCTCAAGGGATCCCTAATCCTTGCAGCCCCGTGCGGGGCCCCTCTAATAGCCCTGCTCTCTGGCTGTTCAAATTCAGCCTCCAGGTGTTGAACCTCCAAGTTCCATGCCTGAGTGAATCGTTCACCCTTCCCTTCACAAATATTATGGAGGGTACAGCAAGCGGATATAACCACAGGGATGCGTCATCGGCCGTCCACCTTCCCATACAGAGAGCACCAGCGGCCCTTTAAACGGCCAAAAGCACACTCCACGCTCATTCTGCACCGGCTCAGCCTGTTGTTGAACCTCTCTTTGCTGCAGTCAAGGCTCCCTGTGTAGGGTTTCATGAGCCATGGCATTAAAGGGTAAGCAGGGTCTCCAAGGATCACAATGGGCATTTCGACTTCCCCTATGGTGATCTTATGGTCTGCGACAAATGTCCCAGCTTGCAGCTTCCTGAACAGGGCAGTGTTCCGAAAGATGTGTGCGTTATGCACTTTTCTGGGCCAGCCTGCGTTAATGTCAATGAAACGCCCACAGTGATCCACAAGCATCTGGAGAACCATAAAGAAATACCCCTTCCAATTAACGTACTCGGAGGCTAGGTGAGCTGGTGCCAGAATTGGAATGTGTGCCATCTATCACCCCTCCTCAGTTAGGAAAACCCATTTGTGCAAAGCCATCCACAATGTCATGCACGTTACCCGGAGTCACAGTTGTTCTGAGCAGGATGTGATTAATGGCCCTGCAAACTTGCATCAACACGATTCCAACGGTCGACTTCCCCACTCCAAACTGGTTAGCGACCGATCAGTAGCTGTCTGGAGTTGCCAGCTTCCAGATTGCAATAGCCACCTGCTTCTCCACCGTCGGGGCAGCTCTCAATCTCGTGTCCTTGCGCCGCAGGGTGGGGGCGAGCTCCTCACACAGTCCCATGAAAGTGGCTTTTCTTATCTGAAAGTTCTGCAGCCACTGCTCGTCATCCCACCATTCAGTGATTGCTTCCCGAGCCCAAAAGCGGCGTTCCACAGTGGTGAGCATGTCCGTGAATGCCACAAGCAAACTCGTGTCATATGCGTTACTCGAGTCGATATCATCGTCAGAGCCCTCACTGTCACTTTGGATCATAAGGAATAACTCGACTGCCAAACGTGATGTGCTGGAGAGACTCGTCAGCATACTCAGCAGTTCGGGCTCCATTCCCGCAGACCGAAAGGGAAGACAGTGAGCAGTACAAAAAACGTTGAAAGATGGCGCCAAATGTGGACAGAAGCACAGGGATTGCTGGGATGCGAACCAATGCATCATGGGGCATTGGGACAGGACCCAGAATGCCCCGCCCCCCCGCCCTCTTCCCACAAGCCACAGTGCCAGAATGGGAAGAGGTGCTCTGTGGGATAGCTGCCCATAATGCACCACTCCCAATGCCGCTGCAAGTGCCGCAAATGTGGCCACACCAGTGCGCTTGTTCCTGTTAGTGTGGACAGACTGCAGCGCTTTCCCTACTGCGCTTTCCGAAGGCGGGTATAACTCAAAACGCTCTACATCTGCAAGTGTAGCCATACCCTTAGCTTATCTGCTGTCTCCTCTCAGCAGCCTCTCACTTCAAGGACTGGCGGGGTTCAGCTTAATAGCATAACAGGCAACGGGGTGTACCGGGTCATGCATAGGATGCAGGGTGAGGGATTCTTGCATTATAATCCTAATTCTGGCACTTGTTTCCTTTAAGGTCTTGGTCAACAACCTGAGTTTTCCCATTTGCAAAATGTACACAATTATTCTCACCTCTCAGGGGCATTGTAATAATCAATTAAGTAATCAGCAGAACTGATCATTATTGTTGATTATAGAGCATATGGCATGTATGGAAAGGTGCGCATTCTGGTGTTTCCTTTCTGTTCTAGGCTTCACATTGAGTATGCCCAGCAGATAACATTTCTCCGGAGTTCTCTCTCACTTTGGCGTTTTCAGAATTGATTCCATTCCGGTTTATGTTTTAACTCCCAGACGGTGGCTTAGGGCCCACCCTGCTCACTGCCCTGGGCTGTGTCTCTGTCACTTCTTTTACCCCATAAGGATACACCAACAATAATAAAAAATGAAAGAAAGAACATCTGTCCTTCAGTCCTTTTCTCATCTCCTCTCATTGTGATGCTGCTTCCCTGTCATCTGCCTGCCTGTTACAGAGGCACTGACCAAATGCCACTGTAAGCTCACCCCATCTGAAGGCTCCAGTGCTTTGGTCGACGTGTCCTACTTCTAAGGCCCTCTGCCTGTGCTCATGCAGGTAAGCTGTTCCCTCTCTCTCTGAGTCTGCCCTGCTTCTCTGTCAGTCTGTGACTACCCTATCTGGGCAGTGGCTGTGGAGTACATGCTGAACTCTTGTAACCAACATCACACCATGATCTTACCACGGCTGCTGTCCCTTGTTGCTGTGATGTATCATAATGCTGCTCGCTGCCTGTGTTGGGTGCCATACTCCTTTGGTGGAGGAAAGAACGTCATGGGTTTTTTCAATCATGATGTACACTGGGCTCTGCTGACTTTGGGCAGTCCTCCATGTCATCTCCCTGGTGCCAGTGGACCCTGTTGGATGCTCTTAGTGTATTAGGAACCTCAAAATCATTAACATTCTGCAGACTCTGTGCTCCTGCTGCCACCCGCACTCCCATTTCCTTAACAGTCCACATTTAACTCGTTATTTCTTCTATAGGTCCCCTGAATTCCAATAATGAGCGAATTGACGTATCAGCCTATTTACCAGTCTCTACAATTTATTAATTCACTAGGGATACTTAAGTCACTGGATGGCTTTGCTCCTATACAGGTAAACAGTAGACCAGGCAGGTGGGGCATATTCACGAGACATACCAGGGGTAAGCACTGTTGAAAATGTCTTCTAGCCTGGCCCTTCACTGATTTAAAGACCAACAGTTCTGACTTTTTCCTCATAGGACGTGTCAGAGCTTCAACCATGAAATCTTATTTTCAGGTAATAACTAATTTATTTTGCAAAAAGAAAAGAAGGACTTGTGGCACCTTAGAGACTAACAAATTTATTTGAGCATAAGCTTTCGTGAGCTACAGCTCACTTCATTGGATGCATTCAGTGGAAAATACAGTGGGGAGATTTATATACACAGAGAACATGAAACAATGGGTGTTACCATACACACTGTAAGGAGAGTGATCACTTAAGGTGAGCTATTACCAGCAGGAGAGGAAAAAAACCTTTTGTAGTGATAATCAAGGTGGGCCATTTCCAGCAGTTGACAAAGAACGTCTGAGGAAAAGTGGGGGGTGGGGAGGGGGAATAAACATGGGGAAATAGTTTTACTTTGTGTAATGACCCATCCACTCCCAGTCTTTGTTCAAGCCTAAGTTAATTGTATCCAGTTTGCAAATTAATTCCAATTCAGCAGTCTCTCATTGGAATCTGTTTTTGGAGTTTTTTTGTTGAAGAATAGCCACTTTTAGGTCTGTAATCGAGTGACCAAAGAGATTGAAGTGTTCTCCGACTGGTTTTTGAATGTTATAATTCTTGACCTCCGATGTGTCCATTTATTCTTTTATGTAGAGACTGTCCAGTTTGGCCAATGTACATGGCAGAGGGGCATTGCTGGAACATGATGGCATATATCACATTGGTAGATGTGCAGGTGAACGAGCCTCTGATAATGTGGCTGATGCGATTAGGCCCTATGATGGTGTCCCCTGAATAGATATGTGGACACAGTTAGCAACGGGCTTTGTTGCAA
This sequence comes from Chelonia mydas, assembly GCF_015237465.2. NCBI lineage: Eukaryota > Metazoa > Chordata > Testudines > Cheloniidae > Chelonia > Chelonia mydas. Next base: position 112,167,570 of record NC_057850.1, on the reverse strand, counting down.
GGATAGGTTCCTGGGTTAGTGGTTCTGTTGTGTGGTTGCTGGTGAGTATTTGCTTCAGGTTGGGGGGCTGTCTGTAAGCAAGGACTGGCCTGTCTCCCAAGATCTGTGAGAGTGATGGGTCGTCCTTCAGGATAGGTTGTAGATCCTTGATGATGCGTTGAAGAGGTTTTAGTTGTGGGCGGAAGGTGATGGCTAGTGGCGTTCTGTTATTTTCTTTGTTGTATCTGTCCTGTAGTAGGTAACTTCTGGGTACGCTTCTCGCTCTGTCAATCTGTTTCTTCACTTCAGCAGGTGGGTACTGTAGTTGTAAGAATGCTTGATGGAGATCTTGTAGGTGTTTGTCTCTGTCTGAGGGGCTGGAGCAAATGCGGTTGTATCGTAGAACTTGGCTGTAGACAATGGATCATGTGGTATGGTCTGGATGAAAGCTGGAGGCATATAGGTAGGCATAGCGGTCAGTAGGTTTCTGGTATAGGGTGGTGTTTATGTGACCATTGCTTATTAGCACCGTCGTGTCCAGGAAGTGGATCTCTTGTTTATTTTGGTTACCATCTCAATGGTACATGGATTTTAGAAGTCCCTTGCAAACTTCTATTTCTTTTCTCAGTTTTCAGCTATTATTAAAACAAACACACCAGGAAAATGAGCCCACAAACTGATACAAATATGTGGTAGTGTTTGGGGTCTGAACCACTGACAGTAGGAGCCACAGTTTCCCATACATTTTCTACTGCAAGTAACACATATGATCTACATTATGAAGAGGGTGATGTTGTTATTCATCAGTGCAGCCAAAGGTAAGAACTGTATAAGGCTTTTTTTAAAAAAAAACATATCTCTGGTATCAGAATTAAAGCAACCATTATCAGTGAGTATGCATTGCAAAATACTTCTGAAGATGCATTTTCTTGCAACGTATCCAACATATCTACCACTGCATATATTGATACTGTTAATAGATCAGTGAAGTCTGACTGAAAGCAGTGAGACAGAAATTATACCATATGAGCAGTCCCAGAAGGGATACCTCTAGTGGTTCAAACCATACTTCACTTGCCTCTGGCATAAGTTTCTGGATTAGTGTCATATATGTGTCAACATGGAACAACATAGGCTATTTGTTTATACATTCTCATTACGTCCCTTTATTTTGCTCTATATTCCAGTTGACATTGACTGTATAGATCAATATACTCATCTCAGTAAGTTTGCATTTCTTTGTCACATATCTGTGAATAAAACACAACAGCTGAAGGGCAAGTGAAGGGAAACTGAGGCAATCAAGTATGTGATGGGGAAAGATATATAGAATAAATAGGGATAATTATGGCAACTTTCACATATTTCAAAATGATATCTGGGAATGCCATACCAAAGTGACTATTTAGCAAGAAGATTTTCACTTGCCACAGCATTCAGTTAACTGAAAAAGTCTGAATACACACAACTGAAATGTTCCAAAATTATTTCCATTTGTTTTCATCTGATAGACTAATAAAATAAATAATAATCATAATCATACAAAAATTATTTTACCTAGCTCTTATATAGCACCTTTCATCAACAGATCTCAATGCTAAAGTTATTCAGCACATACTCTAAATTATTTGAGTCTCTCCTGCTGGTAACATCTATTTGCTGGTTTTGCTTACTGCAGCCTGATAAATAGAAACTAAAATGTCTGACTCTGGAAATTGAACCTTTGAACTAAAATGAACCTTTGAACCTTTAAAATGAATGCTAAATATGTTTCCTTCATCCCAATGCAGGACATAAATTGAGTAATCTTGACACCTCAATAGACAAAGAATGAACAAATAATGGCTTCTAAGCGTGATGTGGTTCCTAGACAAAAAGAAACATATTTGAGTTGATCCTGTTTATATTAGGCTTGAAGTCAGCCCATAACCTGTAAGCAGCTGCAAAAAATGAGATTCCATATTTTCCTCCTTTCCTTATCTTCTGTATCTCAGTCTCAGAGCCAAAAGATGTCTTAGCTAACTGCCAGACCTGTAAACTCAAGTAGGGATCTGAAAACCAAGCTGTGTTCTTTCATCATCAGAATGCAGCAGAAAATTGAACTGGTGATCTGCAGAGCAGGAAGGACTCCATCTAGCTCTTCCATACAGGACTTGTATTGGCTCTGCAGTGGTAACAGCAATAAAAACTGCTTTTCACCATTGAAGCAAGCAGCTATGATTTGAAGACAAAGAGAGAAAGACTCTAGCACCAACATATGATTATTTAGCCACATTGCCCTGTGGGGGTGCCCACTGGGATGGTGCCTCTCCATGCACCCAGTTCCCCATTGCACAGGGTGATTGAGCCCTTTGCACCATTCCTTACGGTGCTGCAGCACGCGCCCATCTCTGTGGCTGGTCAGCTCTGCAGTCCAGCGAGAGTGAGGGGTCATATGGCCTCTCTTCCTGCTCAGCCCCTTTGAGCAATTTGTGCTCTGAGGGCACATGGAAGAAGCAGTCCAGGTTCTCCTTCATGCTTGTACAGACTGAACAAGGAGAGGAGGAAGGCAAGCTCCTTGAGTCCTCTCCCTACCATTTGTGTACTCACACTAGAGCCTGGGGCAGTCTGGCTAGTAAGGAGTGAACTTCATCCCTGTGCAGAGGGTAAGCAGAAGGCCTATACATCCTTTAAGTCTAACAGGGTTTAAATGGTGCATAGGCATTGTGCTGGCCCTCCACACAGTGGTGAATTTCACCCAGGGAGAAGACAAGCCAAATCAGACAAAGCCATCTTCCCAAAATCCCTTTGCTGAAAGTAAGTGTATTTAGACGTCTTTGGCTTCTGCTAGCTTATGTCACACCCATAATTCTACCTAAAAATAGGTGTTAATGCTGCGTTGCTCACTATTACATCTGACGCTTATAAAAAAAAGTCATTGGACTTTCTAAACACAAAACATGTTATTTTCTCATTTAAGATATTGAACTCTACAGGATGACTGTTTACTTAGGATTTGGTTTAGTTTCTTTAAAATGTAGAGAGGATATTATTGCATCCTCTCCCCCCACACACACACCCCGAAACGATTAATTAGGATGACTACATAATTATTCAATGTTTTGAAAAATATTACATAGCAAATGGAACAGAATGGCTGAAAAGGAAGCTGTCTAGCCTACTGTGTAATTGCACAGGCCCCAAACCCGCAAACATTTCTCTGTACTCACGTGAGTAGTTAAACTGAAATCAGTGAAAAGAGTTACGTATAAACATATCCCTGGGTGCAAGTGTTTACAGGAGCAGGACCATATTAAGGATGTGCACTCTTTATATTTTTAAAAATCTTTACTGAAATATGTAGGTATATTTTAAATTAGATTTCTGATTCCCCATCTTGGGACACTAAACTGAGGATTTAAGACCCAATTCTCATTTCATTTGTATCAGTTTTTCATTTGTGTAATCCCACTGATTTCAATGGAGTTACTTCTCATTTACACTGCAGAAAGTCATTTTTGAAATTAAGAGCATCACTATCTACATAAAAATAAAAGTTCATATAGTGATACTTTCTATGCTTCAACTGTCAGCCCAACGCATATTTTTCATCATTTGAGGTGTATACTCTTGAAGGGGAATGGAATTAGACAAGGCACTGTTATAATATAACGACATAAGCACTTTCTGACTATTATCACCAATTAGTCCAAATAAAAAGGGGCTCAGTCCTGCCGCTGGATCCAGGACTTGTGATTTAGAAAGTGATTATCTGATTAAGAAGGCCAATGGCATTTTGGGATGTATAAATAGGGGCATTGCCAGCAGATCGAGGGACGTGATCGTTCCCCTCTATTCGACACTGGTGAGGCCTCATCTGGAGTACTGTGTCCAGTTTTGGGCCCCACACTACAAGAAGGATGTGGAAAAATTGGAAAGAGTCCAGCGGAGGACAACAAAAATGATTAGGGGACTGGAACACATGAGTTATGAGGAGAGGCTGAGGGAACTGGTGATGTTTAGTCTACGGAAGAGAAGAATGAGGGGGGATTTGATAGCTGCTTTTAACTACCTGAAAGGGGTTCCAAAGAGGATGGCTCTAGACTGTTCTCAGTGGTAGCAGATGACAGAAAAAGGAGTAATGGTCTCAAGTTGCAGTGGGGGAGATTTAGGTTGGATATTAGGGAAAACTTTTTCACTAGGAGGGTGGTGAAACACTGGAATGCGTTACCTAGGGAGGTGGTGGAATCTCCTTCCTTAGAAGTTTAAGGTCAGGCTTGACAAAGCCCTGGCTGGGATGATTTAATTGGGGATCGGTCCTGCTTTGAGCAGGGGTTGGACTAGATGACCTCCTGAGGTCCCTTCCAACCCTGATATTCTATGATTCTCTGATGGAAAGACAGTCAGCTGACTTTACTATTTTAAGTGTTGATATTGTGTTTGGTGCTGTGCAAGACACAAAAAGACCTGATCCAAAACTCAGTGAATATAATGGTAGACTTTCCATTGACTTCAATGAGCTTTATGCTCAAAGTGAGACAAAATTCCTGCCCCAAAGAGCTTACATTTGGAAAAAAGACATGTAGAAGATAGGACACAGATGGAAACCCAGAGGAGAGAGTCAGCTGGTAAGCTTAAAAAAAAGTTAATAGCTCTCTTCTTGGGGCAACTTGAACAAAGTGAGTCTTTTAGAAGCACTATGATGGACTAGGGAGGTGGCTTAGTAAAACGGGACAGGAAGGAAATTTTTAATATACTGTTGATAGAGTAAGGACAAAATGATTTACCTGAGTCAACGTTTTACTGACCCTTGTTGAAAGTTGGTGTTATAATCTTGGTCTCCAGTGTCTCTAGGTTTGATTCGGTGTGACCGGAAAGATCAAGCAAAACCATTCCCACTTTAATTTAGAGTCATAGAGTTTAACGCCAGAAGGGACCACCAGATCATCTAACCTGACCTCTTGTATATCACGGGCTGCCAACACCACCCACAAACTAAACTCAATAACTGAAATTAGACCAACGTATTCCAACTGTGAGGAGACTAAACCGCTGTGTGACACAGGCAGAGAAAAGAAGGGACTGAGGTGCACCAATATCCAAGCTCCTTGCAATAGCAGGGAACCGATTTAGTGATATAACCAGATGACCTGTGCCCTCTAGTGCAGAAGAAGCTGTAAAAAAAAAAAAAACCACAGCCAATCTGCCGTGGGGGAAAATTCCTTCCTGACTTTGTTTTTCAGCAAATATATATCTGAATGATCCAGAGTTACAATATAAGCAGCTAACATCAAGAAGTACAAATAAGAATGTGCATCAGGTCATGTTAAACCCTGATAAACCCGCTCTTCCTCTCAGAGCTCAAAAAGTCTTCCCTCTGGTGCACCTTTGGGCTAATGCAGTATGTTAAAATTCCACCCCAGAGAACATGAATAGAACAGAGTAACATGATCCAAAAGAAGAATTTCACTCCTCAGTTACAAGCTGGCAAGCCTCCCAGTATCTCCACATAGTTCCCCTAAGCTGTCCAGCTGGTAGGAGTTGCATTGGTGGCTCCTCTCTCACTGGAGGAATCTCATAATTTACGGGTCTGCCATCATGATCTCTGTTCATTTAATTGGAAAATGTGCACTGTTCACAGGGATAAGACAAGACTGTGAGCTGCATTATTTTTGTTTGTTTGGGGGGTTTTTTGGACTACAGCATATATTTCACATATCAATCACTCCACCTATTCTATAGGGGCATAAATAATAGTGAGAAACAGGGCAAAATACAGGGTAAATTAAATAAGATAAATATCAGTAATGCCCTGGCTGGTCCATTCTGGTTTTTACAACTGGAAGAACTCCATACAGGCAGATTTCCCCTATGCCTGGCCATAGGGAAATTGCATGTACCTCCTCTAATGGCATTGGGCCCCCCACCCTGCGGAAGCCTCTCTTGGATGCTGTAACAGCTTGTGCTCACCACCGTGGCGCCTCCTGCTGGATGCTTCAGGATTTAGCTCTGGCCATCACTCTCCGTCATTGCTTCTCTACTGTCTCCGCTGTCTGTGGGGACCCGCATACCTCCCAGACCATGGTATCCTCTTCAGGGCACAGCCCTCTGGCTGTGCCCCAACTCCATTGTCTCCCCCCTTCTGGGGGAACCAGCAGTCCTTCGCCCAGCCTTTCACTGCAGTGGTGAATTACAGCCCCTAGTCCAGCCCCTTGCTTAGGGGCAAACTGCAGTCCTTTGGCTGGTCACTTCCCTCAGCGGCCAACGGGACAAGGGGGGCGGGGGAGCAGGCCCGCCCGCTACTCTGGGCCCAGACCCTGGAATCCTATAGCTGGGAGCCACTCAGTGCCTCTCCTTCCCCTCTGCCCTACCTGCTTTCCCTGGGCCACTTCCCTGTAGCCCCAGCACTTACTCGGCCCCTGTAGCAACACCACACTCTGGGAGCCAGCCAGGCTGGAGCTCTGTTACTCCCCTGACCTTTCCCAGCACTGCTCTGTACCAGGTACTTCTCTCTACAGGCAGCCAGTCTTTTTCCCTCAAGCTCCAGGGAGAGACTGAGCTCTTCTCTGCCCTGCAACCCTTCTTATAGGGTCCAGCCTGGTCCTGATTGGCTTCATCTAAGCCTTCCTCTGATTAGCTGGGTTCTGCACAGCCACTCCAAGGGCTGCTATTAACCCTTTGCCAGCCAGTGAGGGGCAGCTGCCTGGTCACAGATGTTCTGTGTGGTCTTCCCCGCTGTTGGGTTTTGGAGGTGAGGGTTGGAAGAGGGGACCAGTCACACGCCATAGCACCCGTAGATTTCTACATGGGAATCTGGGTTTAAAGCAACTTTAATTCCTGCTGGGTCCCCGTCAGTATCTTATACCAAGTATCAGCAGGGGGAACCAGACAATTAAGAATGGGGTGGCAAGAGAGCCGGTGCAGCCTGACCGGACTATAGCCATCCACCCTGTATAGCTCCTTCCTCCACAGATCTGGCATTACCTTTTCTTCATGGATCCTGCATCTAGGGCATTTGGGGGACCTTGGCCTTTGGTCACAGAGCATTATCCCAAACTTCTCACTCTAAAGGGGATGATTTCCTGAAAATTCTGAGGTGACCTTCAGTGAATCTTCAAATCTCCTCTGGCACATTTCCAAGTGTTGCTCTATGGTTTAGCCCTAAAAGAGCAGAGGTGGTAATGTACTGCAAAATACTACACATGCAGCTTAGAATGCCCTTTCAGGCCCCGGCTCATTGATGTGTTCTTCCTAACTAAATCTTAACATATAGCAAATGAAAACAGTATTCCAGATGGCTGCCTCTCTCTGGTTGGGCAGATTAATTCTTCCCCATTATTTACTCCATTCTCTTGAACACAAAAAGGAATGACATTTCAATGTAAAGTTGCTGATTTGCCTCTAGGTTAAGCTTAAGCCTTTGGTTAGTTACTTTAAACATTTTTGTTGTCTCTTAAAGGTGACCTACAAAAAATGGGTTTATACCCTTTTCTGCTTCTTTATGATGCATAAAGAATGCCTGAAAGGTTTCTTTCCTTTTGTTTTTTTAAAAAGTTTCTTGTTTTAACTGCAGAAATATCAAGAGTATCAACTCTTCTCTTACAAGTTTATTGCTGAAGGACCGGAGGCTGGAGTAGGAACTATTACAACCTTCAGTTGAAGGAGTGAGTTTGTTGAATCTTTTACAGACAGCTTTTGTCCCAAATGTTTGCTAGATATTTGAGGCTAAGTAGGTATAAACAAAGAAAGAAAGAAAATTGGAGCTGGGTGGAAAATGGTTTTTCCATCCCACAAAATTTTTGATATATCAAAAAATGTTTCCATCCTGTATCAGGCTAAAAAGTTGAAATTTCAGAAAAAAAAATGTGAACCAATTTTTTTTTTAAAGTGGGTTTGGGTAATCTAAATGTGCCACTTAGATAATTCTAGAATGTTTTATGTAAATTTCAACCCCTTTTATGTATTTTAACTTAATTAGCTTAAATTTCAAAACTCAAAAGTCATTTTGAACTGGACACCAGAATGTTTTATTGAAGAGATGTTTATATACAAAGTGTTGACATGTTCAAAAAATAATTTTCAAAAAAATTTTTGGAGTCTAAACATTCATTGAAACAGACCTTTTCCTCTGAAATGTTTTGGTTTTGACAAATCAACATTTGTCAATGAAAAAACCATAGAATGAGAGATATCAGGGAATTGTAGGGCTAGAAGGGATTTTTGGAGGTTATTTAGTCCAGCCCTCCCCATTAAGGCAGGACCACAGATATCTAGACCAGCCCTGACAGGTATTTGTCTAATCTATTCTTAAAAACCTTCAGTGACCGGGATTCCACAACCTCCCTTGGAAGCCTATTCCAGTATATTACTATCCTTACAGTTAGAAAGTTTTCCCTAATATCTAACCTAAATCTCCCTTGCTGCAGATTGAGCCAATCACTTCTTATCTTCACTTCAGTAGACATGGAGAACAATTGATCGCTGTCCTCTTTATAACAGCCCTTAACATACTTGAAGACTGTTATCAGCCTTCTTTTCTCAAGACTAAACAAGCCTGTTTTGGCAACCCTTCCTCATAGGTCAGATTTTCTAAACCTTTTATCAATTTTATTGCTCTCCTTTGGATTCTCTCCAGTTTGTCCACATCTTTCTAAACATGTAGTGCCCAAAACTGGACACAATACTCCTTCTGAGCCCTCACCAGTGCCAAGTAAACCAGGGCAATTACCTCCTGTGTCTTACATACAACATTCTTTTTAATGTACCCCAGAATTATATTACCTTTTTTGCAACTGCATCACATTATTGACTCACATTCAATTTGAGATTCACTATAACCCCCCAGATCCTTGTCAGCAATACTATCACTTAGCCAGTTATTTCCCATTTTATAGTTGTGCATTTGATTTTTCCTTCATAAGTGAAGTACTTTGCACTCGTCTTTATTGAATTTCATCTTGTTGATTTCAGAAAAATTCTCCAATTTGTCAAGGTTATTTTGAATTTTAGTCCTGTCCTGCAAATTTCTAGCAACCCCTCCCGCCTTAGTATTATCTGCAAATTTTATTAACATACTCTCCACTCTATTATCCAAGTCATTAATGAAAATATTGAATAGAACTAGACTCACGACAGACCCCCTGCAGACCCCACTAGATATGTCTTCCCAGTCTGACAGCGAACCATTGATAATTATTCTTTGAGTATGGTCCTTCAACCAGTTATGCACCCAACTTATAGTAGTAGCATCTGTTTCATCAAAAAAATTCCAAACACAGTGAGAAGTTATAGGCCCCAATCCTGCAATGAGCTTTTTGTGGGCGGACCCCTGTGTACAAAGTCAATGGGACTCCATGAGGGTGCAAGAGTCCACCCCCATGAGATTGTTGCAGGACTAGACAAACTGACTAAAAATCCATCCCTCACCCACTCAATTGCTCACTTTTTGTCCTCTTGGTACTTAGGGTGTCATAATCTTTCCAACTCTCCAGTCACCCACAGAGTCTTCCAGGAAAACAAGATAAACATAACCTGAATTTTAAATATTAAAAAAACCAAGATTAAAAAAACCCCAAAAATCTTGCCCTGGATATGCTTAAAAGTTCTACTCTTTTGAAAGACTTTACTATTATCAGCCATATGTCCTATCTGTATAATGAGGAACTGGACTAGAAACCACTTAAATTTTAAGGGCAAAAAAGAGAACAAATATATATTTACCTCCTTCATAACTCACCTTTAAGAAAAAGAGTGTGACTTTAATGTCACTTATTTAAGCCAGTTGACTGCATAGATGTTACAATACGATTTAGGTGATCAAGTATGAAAACTGGGCCCTATGGGCTTGTCTACCCTAAGAAATTAAGTCAGATTAAGGTAGGATTAATTTAAAGCAGTATATCTAGTGTGAAATAACTACCTGTGTGGACACTCCTATTCCATAGTAAGAGTCCCTTATTCTGAATTAGTTTAACCTGCTTCCAAATTCAGAATAAAGCCATTTTATTCTGGCATAAGAGTATCCACACATGGAGTTAATCAGGAGTAGCTATTCCAAAATAGTTTCCCAGGTAGGCAATCCCTAAATCTGAATCCTATTCAACATTTTCATTAATTACTTGGATAATGGAGTGGAGAGTATGCTTATACAATTTGCAGATAACACCAAGGTGGGATGGGTTGCTAGCACTTTGAAGGACAGGATTAAAATTGGAACACCATAAACCAATGTCCTGAGCAAGACAATGTGTATTACATACAGGTAGTATTGAGATACTCTCTTTAACATCCTATTCTTGCCTTAAATACATTGCATATTGCCAATTTTGCCAACAAACTGGCACTAATCATGGTATTAAAATCACAGATTTAGAATTCACTATAATATCACCCATGCCACTGGATGAAAGAAAAGCATATCTTTAAAGTGGTCACGCCACAATCTAAACAAGCTGATATGAAGGGTCTGATTGCCACTGTATTATTTCCACTTTTCCAGCAATGTATGTAGTTACATCAACATCAAACTGGAGTATCACGGTGGTCATCAAAGAGTGTAAAGGCATCAAAGAGTGTAAAGCCTCTTGATTAAAGAGCTAGTAAAAATAATAAGCATAATATTTTGTGAGGAATAGTTGTTCTTTCCACTCCTATTCCAAAACATAATTTAAAACCACCAAGTACAGTTTGCAGTCCCTGGTGTTGAGTTCAAATCAGTGATGGGCCCAACCCACCAAAATTGGGATCCAGATTTTGAATATTCCAAATTGCATGAAAAAAATATGCTGTTTGTTTCCATATAATCTAGGGTCTCAGAAATAGCACTTTTCATTAAAGAGGACAGTTTCATGGGAATGAGGATGGTCTAGTGCATAAGGCACTGGATAGGGACTCAGGCAATGTGGGTTCAACTCCTGACTCAGCTGCAGACTTTCAGTGTAACCTTGCACAAGTCATTTTATTTTCCTTTTGCTGCAGTTTCTCATCTCTAAAAATGGGGATAATACTTCACTCTCAGGGGAAGGTAAAAACCTTTAATAGCTGAACGTCATTCAGATACTAGAGTGATGAGAGTTATATAAGATTTGTAGAGAAATATATGGAATTCAACCTGATCCTTATTGGTATTAAGGACTCGATTCTCAGTTGTACCCAAAGAATGCTGGCTGCAGCTGAGTCATTTGTGGGCTCTGGAGTTCTAGAACCAGTTTTGTGCTAGTCTGGTCCCTGGGATAGTTTAGAGCAGTCCCGAGGCTGTTCCAGGAGTCATGAAATTTCCAAAATGTAGGAACAACTGGCCACAATGCTCTCTACCTGCCAGTTGCCAAGAGCAGACTAGCACAGGAGCTGCTATGAAGAGCAAGTATCCCCTAGGATAAAGCACTCTCTGAGCTGTGGAACAAACTTAATGGACACTTGAAACAGGCCCCACATTTTGCTTGGTGTGGTTTGGTTCAATGTAGGATGATTTTTGAGGTAAAATAGGGATTTTTTTCTCTTAACAATGGTTCAATCTATTTTTAAGTGAAAAACATGGCATTTGTGCAATTTTTTTCATTCAATGCGTTCATTTTCATGAACTTGGAGCAAAATGCGAACAATCTCGCTTTGAGGTTTTTGAATGAGATACGAACACTTTACACAGCTCTTTTAAATTGTGACCACATAGCACGTTCAAGAAGAAATTCCAGATTCTGTAGTGATATCTAGATGCAGGCTGGCTAAAAACACACAGTTCCCTGCTTAGGAAGATACATAAGGTAACAGCATAAGAATCAACATGAAGTTTACACTTCATACCTTGTTCATTGACTAAGAAACAGCTTCCGCTAGCACACCGATGACAGGAACAGGCTGGTTTTGTATCATAGTAAGGAAGAATTGCCTCAGTTCTGATGGCTAGTGCTCAGAATCTGGATGCTGACAAGCTTGGTGGCCTTAGAGCTTCTGCCTTCACACTGTCTGCAATTACTGCTACTTTCAGGCAGTCAGCAGCCTAGAGTGACGAAAACCTATTCCAATGTCCTAAAATGACAGAACTATAGGTGCAGAAAGTTACTAAACATTAGCAATTGCTCTATATAGTGCAAGGAGACTTGACAAGGAGGTGTGGGGGAATCGAAAAGTCAGGGATGGGCATGAAGCAGGTTGCTATAACCTTGGATACTGGAGGAGAGACAGAATACAAACCCCAACTGGATAGTTTCTTTGCATCTATGGCAAATTTATCTGTGCGCAAAAAACAAGACTAGATGAAGGGAGAAAACCTATATTGCCTTAGGCTGAAAAGAACCGTAAGCCAGATTCTCAGCTGTTGTAAATTGTCACGCTCCATTGACTTTATTTGAGCTACACCATTTTACGCCAGCGGGGGATACTGTTTTATACTTGGGAAAATTCTTTCTTAAAGTATAGTTTCTCCTAGCAACACTATTACCTAGAAATGAGCCCAATCCAGATCCCCAGATATGAAACACCGGAATTCTGAGAAGATTTGTTCCAGATCAGAAACTTATAACCAGCCATACAATGTCCTGAACCAAAACCCTATATCTAAATCTGGGGAAGCGTGAATAAGATGTGGATCTAAAGCTCTTGGCTTCGACGCATTTCAAATCCCAGCTGATAGGTATTCATATACCATGATGAGCACAGTATAAAAAAAACAATAAGGTAAGTTATTCTGATAAAGATCTCTCCTTCTGCTTTTGAGTTACTGTCACTGACAACGTCAGCTGCTTCTTAAACACTAGTCAAATAATTTAGAATGATCTGGGAACTGGTCTAACTTGCACACCTGGCTTTCCAATCAAATATGTATTCACAAGTCAAAGTGTCTTTGCTACTTTCTGCCACCGCTGGTCCATTACTCCTGATTAATATCTCTCTCTCCTTTGTTCTGCTTGCTCTTGCTGACAGTGCCACAGAGACATATCTTGTTGTACTGCATGTTGAGCAATCTACTCCAAAAACATCAGTCTCATGTAAATTACATGTTGTGGAGTTTTCTCCCAATCATTTGTGCAATGTCAGGTAATGCAGGAAATGACTCACCATGAATGGACTATTAAGTCTGTGAAACTAGCTGGTTTCAGTTCACAGGAGTTTTTGCAAACTTCATCAGTGGGTTCAGTTTTCCCAGATATAGGACACTTGGGTTTCCTTTTGGGTTTATGCAAATGTGAAACTCAGACACAACAAAGTGAACCATGATGAGTTTCACAAAACCCCTTGATGTTGCTTCACTACAGTCTCCTCCATGCCCCCTTCGGAATCCCATTTTCATGTTTAGCTATATTCTGAGAGGGGGAGAAGAACGCTCCAGTGGCCTTGTCCCCACCTCCATTCCCTGCCCTCTCCTGGATCTTCAATGACAGCTAGTGGATCCACCACCCTTCCTGCCCATTCCTACTGATAGGCCTATTCCCTCACATTTCCCATCAACATCTCTGAGAGGGAAGGCAGACAACACTTTCTGGTGAGAAGGAAGTGATCCCTCCCCCAGCTCTGCAGCCGCTGGATTGGAAACGGCAATAGTCTCACTCCTGGTGCTCTAATACTTGCCCTTTGCTTTTACTTTGGGTCTGAGGCTCATCTCAGATTACACTTGAGCTAAGGACGTTTCTCTTCGAATCCTTTTTTTCAAATTTGATGACAACTGAGGCCTAAAACTTTCAAAAGTGTTTAGTAATTTGGGGGGTCCCAAATTGAGACAGGTGTCAAATTAAAGGTGTCAAAGGTGTCAAATTTTCAGAAAGTTCAGAGCTCCCATCTTTGGACAGTCAGACACCTTTGAGGTAGCTCAAATTGAGCACCCAAAATCACTAGTTGCTTTTGAAACTGTGGGCCTGTTTTTTTTGTTTGTTTTTTTTAACACCATCAAGACTGTTGGACATAGACATTGCCCGACTTCAACAAAAAGGACGTGCTTCTTGCCATGCACTGAGTAATAGTACATACTTTTAAATAGCGATTTCTCAGGTGTGATTTATTTTTTAAAAGAGATTGTAAAGGTAGGAGTTGTCAATCAGGTCTGTTAGTGTATGTTTCTCAGTCAGGAGTATTTAAAACAGCTACATATTTTAAGCCAAAGAAAACTATCAGTTATACAAAATACAGTAAAACTAAAGAAAATAAAAATTCAAGGGGATAAACATCAAACAAGCAAGAAGAATTGCTTAAAGCACAGTACAAGGACTGTAATTAGAAGTTTTGAAGTAAAATTAAAGATTGGTTACCTTAGTCTGATTATCAGAAAAATAAATAAATTCCAGGCCATGAGATTTATTAGACTCTTGAATAATCTAAGGGAAGTTCTGGAAGCCCTAAGAGATATATTGAAAACTAGAATGGATGAAGCACTAGGAAATACAATGGATATATATAATGGATTGTACATGTGCCAATACCAAATGAACATGTGAACACAAGGACTTAAGATATTCTCCTTTGGGGGGAAATTTGCCCCTGGGGAGGAGGACAGGACAAGACCTATGTACCACGTATGTTCCACATAAGCCCTCCTTTGAAGTCTTAATAGGCACAATAGGCCTTATGCTGGTCCAGTGACAAGAGTGAATTTCACTGTTAGAGACCAATCCTGGCTTTCTGTTTTTAATAAGCAGCATTGTCTTTGCACACATTCACATCCCATTGGCTTATTTTATGAGGGACTTATTTTCCTAAAACCTGAATATAGTTCTCAATTTCTTTTACGCCATGACTAGTCACATGATCTGTTGTTGGGTGGATTTTGTAGGAAGCAATTAAATGGATTCTTGTGTGACTTCTACAAAGTACTACTTTGCATTAAAAAGATTTCTCAGTCACAAAAATTCTGTCCAAAATAAGCAAGTAAGTCTATTCCTATTCCTCAATTAGTTTGATTGAATAGAGGCCTCCCACTGGTGTTGCTTGGGCTTTCATGACACGGGACATACCTCTCAAACAGAATTGTCCAAGAGGTAAATGCACAATACAATCCTTTAAAAAATGGGGCTCAGATTCAAAATAACAGACACAACAAAAATGTGAAGAAGAAAGTTTGATAATGTGTGGGAACGAATCCTTCAGTATTTACGTCCTTGATTTTGGCTGGTAAATATTTCTGATATGAACAATTTACATCATAAACAAAGAGATGGACAACATATTTGTGTGGCCCAGAGATACGATTGGGTGTGAAATACAGTTGATAGGTCTGACTCAGCATCAGCAAGCTGAGTCATATTTCCAAAGCTAAAAGCTCCTAACCACTGCTTTATGGTATGGAAAATCATGGCTGGTATGGCTGCAGAGTCACCTTAGCCACATCGAGGTACTGTGTGAGGGAAAAGGGCAGCTATGAAGCACACTTTCCCCACTACCACCAGCCCATGTACCTAAATTCTGTGGAGAAGCTGAGTCATGCAGAAGGTGCGGGGGCGGGGGGTGTAAGCTGACAACAGCCAGAAGCCAGGGAACAGCTGTTCTATGTAGCATATTCACCCTCCAATGCAGTGAATTTATCTGAAAATAAATGGGCTTCTAGTAGAAGGGACTCAAGAGAGCAGCTAGTGATTGAAGTCAAAGAAAACAGGCACCTGAGCTGGCTATGCTGACAGATCTTGTTTGTGTCTGTCTGTCCGTCCGTCCATCCTGCAGATCCTTGGCCAGCAGGAAAATGTAAGGCCAATGCCCACTGTCACTTTTGCAATTCTGTTGGCCTGCCTCTTCATCATAAATATACAATGAATTTGCACAACCAAAGCAAATGACGTTTTGCAGACAAAGTGTTCCCTTACCATGGATTTTTTATACAGAAGATGAACACATAGACCTAAATTAACAGAATGAATTTACAGCTAAAGAAAATCCTATAGCTATTAAAGAAATACCACAGAACAACATTCTACCAGACAGAATGAACATATTAAAGATGCTTTAACTTTTGCACCATTTGGTAAAGTAAGGGGGAAATTGGCCATAAATTTGTACCACACTGGCCTGATCAATCCATTACCAAACCCACCATATACCTATCATTCTAGATGCAGATCTGCCTATTACACATACGATCAGTAAAATAACATGTGCAGTTTTTCCACTGAATGCATCTGATGAGGTGAGCTGTAGCTCACGAAAGCTTATGCTCAGATAAATTGGTTAGTCTCTAAGGTGCCACAAGTCCTCCTTTTCTTTTTGCGAATACAGACTAACACGGCTGCTACTCTGAAGCATGTGCAGTTACGTCTCTCTCTCTGTAGCAGTGTGTTAGCAAACGTGCTAATAAAGAACAAACAACATTAGCTGTCAGAATAAACATTGACCCCAGTAAGTTGAATATTGTATACCCTGGAGTACACGGCATAACCTGCCTTCTCCTACAAAGCCCCCTCTGCTTTTTAAACTCTTTCCTATACTCCAATTCTGGATTTTTTCAGAAACGTATCACTTCACAAGTAAGACATTTCATTCTTGTCCTGCCATAGCAATTTGTGTATATAGAAATAAAGAAACACGTACACTAAAGTATCTCATCTTTAGCAATGAGAATGACTAGGGGCATGGAAAACCTCATATACAAAGAAAGTCTGAAAGGATGGGATTGTTTACCTTTGTTTCAAAATAATGTATGATAAAGAGAAAGTGGGATCAGCTGCTTTCATTCTCTCTGGCTCAGAACACAAAACAAAGGGACAGACAAGAAAATTGAAAGGTGGCAAATTCAAAAATTAAAAGGAAATACTTCTTCACACAATGAAAAATTAGACCGTGGAACCCATCGGCACAGGATGCCAATAAGGCCAAGAACTTAGCAAGATTCTAGAAAGAGCCAGACAATTATATGGGTATCTAGAATAGCTAGGGTTATAATAGTAAATACTAAAAAAGAGAATTTTAGGAGGTACATAAAATCCTATACTTCAATGTTTAAGTCAATCTCTAACTATTAGGGTCTAGGAAGAGAAGCAGATTATTCCATCTCTCTCTACTGCAGGGTTTCTTGCAATTTCCTCTGAAGCAGTTGATGCTGGCCACTGGCAGAGACAAGGTACCTCAGATCTGATCTGTCTGACAATTCCCATGTGCCCTAAAAGTTTTAATGAATATTTAACATAGGGGAAGGCACCATAGCTCAGATATAGACCGATACCAGAAACTGAGTCATTTCTGAAAAATAACCAGCCTAGATTTTCATACTCAGGGTGAGGAACATAGTGGTAATGAAGTTCACAGAAGACTAGAATGATGACTAAAATCTGGATGGATGAGTTCTTGCAACAGTCACCACTTACAATCAGATAAAACGCAGTTTGTTAAGCAAGTCAGCACATTAAATTGTCCCTTATTGAAACATACCACAGGCATGGTAAAAAAAAAAAAAAATCCCCTCCAAAACAGCACCAGCTTAGAAGGGTGTTAAATCTAGGGAACCGTTAACAATAGTTCCTACAGTGATGTGCATTTAGAAATGTATGAAATAACAATATTGTAAAATTATGCCTTTTTTTAAATAGGGGGTTGTGACTGGCTGAGACTGGTGTACTATTTTCTGCCTGCCAGTATAGTTATATCAAATTGGCACTATTGTTGAGTCTCAGTGGAAAGATCAGGGACTGATGGGCTTGGAGACTGAATTACAATCTCATACCTTCATGTGGGTTCCTCCAAGCCACGAATGAGCCACACAGGTGGTGAATCTTGTCCTGCAACTGTTCTTACTGTACCTGTTGTGGGTGTAAATAGAGAATTTTATCCACCAGGGTTATCAAACCAGCACCATTTATGAGCACTAAATTATATATATTGCCACGGTGCCTACAAAAAAACTGACAATGGTTTGGCAGCTAGTGTGCTGAGACCTCTGCCTGTAATACTGACTAATATTGTCTCATTGTTTCCTTGTGCTCTGCATCCCTCTGTTGTCTCTGGTTATATACTTAGACTCTACAAGGGACCGTATTTTTATTCTGTATTTGTACAGCATCTAGCACAATGGGTTCCTGGTCCAAGGCAGTACAGCTAATAACGAATAATAAATAATAATAATATATAAACCTAGGAAAAGAAATAAAGAACATTCAACTTTTGGTGTACATCTGGTAATTTTGCTTTCCATTTCATTAGAAAGTGAACTTTTGCCAGAAAGCCCCAAAATGTTATAAATAGTCAAACACTGTCGAGAGCTCTTCACGAAAGCACCTGTAGGAGTTTAGAGCTGGGGGCTCAGTCCTGAGCTCTGCTCCAGATCCTTTATGGAAAAACAGATGGCTCTCCCCAATTAGGGATTTCCCTAGTGTGGAGGAGTCCCTAGCTGACGTAAAGCTGACTTTTATGCCAAACCTCCTTTAACTCTGGATGCAGGGGATGTGTCAGGGAAGGAGCCCGGTTGAGCGCATGCTGCACTCTGGCAATCCCAAGCTGGAGAATGGCCTATTAGGACCACAGCCAGTTGGTCATAGATAAGAGAAGCTCTACTTCTGTTATACCCTATTCTGACCCAAGGATCAGGAAACTGCAAATACCCCCCTCTCAGTTGCATCCAGCAACTACTGAAGATTTAAGGCCTCGGTCTTTATCAAGCTCTATGATTCTACTACCACTGGACAATACTTCACAACGAGTGAGTCACAATTAATAATTCATTTATCCAATTTTTCCCTGGAAAAAAAGCCATAAAGCAACCGTTCATGTTAGGATTTGAGACTGGAAAAATATCAGTTTGGGGTCACAACTTTATTGGGCATCAGCACTATGCAAATCGAATCAGACCATCTGAGCTGCAGAACAATTTGCTGTGGCACTGAAAAGCAGTGAAATAGGAGAGAATTAGACAGAGCAAACATTCCAGTTGAACCCAGGAGCCTCAGTTCCATTAGCCTATGTAACAATGGCTGGAGACTGGCTTAGTTTTGCTGCCTGTTCTGGACCTTTAAAAGTTCTGCATGTTTAAACAACGACCACGACACAATTGATCCTTACTTGAGCTGTCAACAATCATTTGTGATTCACATCCATACCTTTGCTCAATTATAAGACCATTCAAGTGGTAAAGAAAAGGCAACATTAATTTAATAGCACATAAAATTTGCTCATCTTTTCAGCAAAACGGGGAGATGATTGGGATAGGGAACCATTTATCTTCATGACTTTTTAAAATAAGACTCCAATACTTGGTTTTGTACCATCTGTCAGTGACATATTAGTTAAATTAATATGCTAGAACACCAGCCAGAAAGGAAAGTGAAGATCTTTGGGGGGAAAAAACAGTTCAGTTCTTTTATATACAAGCCCATTTAAAAATGTTATTAAAATGTTAAATAATAATAGAGTTGATGTTTAATATCCTCATATGAGTTCATAGAAAACCCTACCTTAGCTTCTCAGTTCTTGCCTTCTGCTCTCCTTTTGAAACTGTATCCCTGTTCTAGTCTCTATGGCAATGGTGACATGTAGTTTCCATTGATGAGAGGATTCTTGGCACATTCAACAGGTGTGAGAGTGGCCCTGTCATCATGAGAAGCCTCTTCAGTCTTAGGTTTCTCTGTGAGCTCAACGGGATGTGCTTGCCTTCCTCAGAGAATGACTTGGCCACAAACAAATGTGAAAAGAAAACCATGTTAAATCACAATCTAATGTCTGAGGAAGAAAGGGGGGAAATACGGGCTCTAAAGGTGTCTTCTTTTTTTTTTTTTTTATCTTTCTTATAAGAAAAGAAGTGAGAGTGGAATTCTTGGGAAGTCATTTCCTGGGAAAGAAAGGCGATGCCAATGCTATCAAAGAATGTATTCCAGATGTAAATGGGTCACATAAACAGGATGAATTAATTGCAGCTAATTTTTTCTGGGTATTTTTAACTCTGGGAAGACACTTGCACAATATGATAAAGGCAGCTGATAACTAGCAGATAAACAACACGATGCGAATTCCTTTAACATCCATACAATTGGTATGAGAAACAAGCAGTGACAGAAAGATGTTTCTTCACTCCACTTCAATGAAGAGAAGAGTACCAGGGAGATTTTATCAAGTGTTAACTGAGGAGTAGCAGCTGTGCAATGCGGAGGTGCACCTTTTTAGGCAGAGAAGCAATGGGAGGTGCCTCTGATGACTTTTTTTCATTAGGAAAGGCTTCTGTGAGTCACAAAGTGATTACAAAACACGGGTAATGAAATTCAGTAATGAATCTCGCTGTGGCATAATGCTCAAGCATATACACAATGTATTACACTTCCCTGTAACAGTTAACATCCACAGTGAAGGATATACAGTTTCCATTACTGCCTTCCCTCAGGGTTTCCCAAACAGAGGAGGGGGACCCGTTTTAACTCCTGGCAGAAGTCCATCAGCATAATCTGCTGAGCCATCATACACACTAGATGCCCTAGATATACCTGCTTTCTGACCAGTGCTGCCCATTCTTCAGGCTTTACTGGCGCATTATAACCCCTATGCTAAGGGACAGTTGTGAGCATTTTATGTCTCTGCAGACTCAATCCCTACACCACGCTGATGAAGAACTCCACCAAGACCTACCTGTAATTGCCCTGTTCTATATACTTCCTCTAAAGCTCTGGATCGGGCCACTGGCAGAGACAGGATACTGGGACCATGGTCTGACCCAGTATGGTAGCTCTTATGTTCTTATTCCATTTTACTGTGGGGTGCCTTTGGCCTTTGAATTTAGCAGAGGTGTGCGGTGCACTGCTGTAATAGCTCATTTCTGATTTCATTCAGATAAAGCAGACCACTAAAATTCAAAGGTCAGATTCATTCCAGGGTAAGCCATTGTCAGTGTTTTCTATAGTATCTGGACCATGATTATAAGAAAAATATATGGGTTATTCACATATTCAATTTTTAACCTTCCCTGTTGTTCCTCAACGGTGCCCTTTTTAACCAGCCAACCAACAGTTACATCTCATTGCCTTAGAGACTAGTGAGGGCTGAAATAGCAACAGGCAATATGGCATTAAACACAGCACACAGGGGAAAGTGAAACTACGAAAGCAGAGGTCAGTATTATTTATTGTGATTGGTTTGGGGAGAAATACAATGGCTATGCAGAAATGTGAAGAAGTAGACGCATACCTGTTAAGGCTGGAGGTGCCGGAATCTGGAGACATTATGCAAATGATGCAATGCCTCTCTCGTTTTTTTTTAATTTGATCATTTCATTCATTTGCTACTAAACGCTTGTGCAAAGTTGAAAGGAAAAAAGAAAGAGGAAGAGATCCTTTCTCTAGGTTTATATTCTAGAAGGAGCTGGGCTAACTGAGGCCTCAAGCCTGAAAAATGAGCCCTAAAGGCAGACCCTTGTGTCTGGGCAAAGTCCCATCCACTCCCTGGAGGCTGGATTGCGATGCAAGATTGGGAAGCTTAAAACTGTATGTTTGTCTTGACCTTGGATGCTGTGAATTTTTTTTCTACTTTTAGGATTCTTTCCATTTAAACACCTCACTGTCACTTTTCCATCACTGAACCAAACTAGGCTAAATTTTTATAGTTAGTCCTCATGTTGCTGTTTTCATGCTTTGACTCTATTAATGACCACTGCAAAACATATTCCTACTTGAAAATAAGTATAATAATTAAAATACTGTGCCATGACATTTTACTAAACCATAATTATGACTTTTTTGTTTTGCTTTATCATGACAAAGCCATGATTTCTACCAAGACATATGACCAGCCCTAGGGCTGACTATTCATAGTAAACAATGTATACTGTTTGCAATTTATCCATGAAGAGATCACGAGCTTCTAAAATGTGTACATAAATTGAAGCTATTCAACAAGCAGTTTATGTGAATATATTTCAGTCTAACACTAGCAAACTTTACACTGTGACTAGTGCTTCATGTATTTGCTAACTGCTGTCTGTGATTGCATCAGTTTATACTGTTTCTACTCCCTGACTGGAAGACTCTCCAAACCCCCAAAGAGCTTCACAACGGCAACACAAAACCTTGTGTCTGGAAGGTGTTTCACAATCTAAATGTCTACATTTTGTAGGTGCAAGATATATAGCAAACATACATAAGCGTGTCTCAGTACAAATCATGGGTGCCCCAAGAGTTTATGGTTTATTATATCTCCAGTGCAAATAGCCCTGTGATTTTGTATGCACAGGAACCTTTACCTGCAATTGTAAATTTGAATGAACATTCACATTTTCCCATTCCACAATCAAAATTTATTTAGTTTTATTTTACTTATTATGAACAACATTTCACTTACACAAATGTGTGTAAGGGTTATGAATACTCTCTGAACAAAGTCATGTATTTTATTTACTAAATGTCTGATTGTTTTTCATTGGCGTTTACCAAAAGGCAATCTTGACATCAATGACAGCAAGCAAACATGTCATAATTCTTTATTAAAAGAATTTTAGAAGAAAAACACGCATTTTACCTAGAGCACCGTGTTGTAATCTAAAGCCCGGATCTTGCAAAGACTTACACAAAGGCTTAACCTTCAGGACTCTGAATAATCCCAGTAAAGTCAATGGGACTTACCCAGTATGTAAAGCTAAGCACATGTACATTTCTTTGGGACCTAATAAAGTACATCCTCAGAACTGAGATAAGGGGCCACTGATCTCCCCGAGAGCATATATCTGCCCTGAAGTCAATGGAGTGTTGATTTATATCAGCTGAGGATCTGTACCATAAAACTTCACCTGATGAATCTTAAACCTTTGGTTTAATTCTTAATACTGTACAGTATCCAGATGGTTAAACTGCCACTATCATAAAAGATCTTTTCATTATTTATGTTGATTGAAATATAGCTAAGTAGTTTTTAACAATTGCATTTACCCAAAGTCACTTGATGGAAAAAAGGTAGGGAGGGCTGGTGTGGGGGAGGGGTTGTTTACAAAACAAGTTATAATAATGAAGCCAAAGCTGCTAGGCTGAGCCAAGAGACCTCTTAGTAAATCATTTATTCTGCAGTTTGACAATATTTACAAAGGTTTTTACATGAATTATTTACTCGAGCTTTTATGACATGTAACATCCTGTACACAAAACAGCAACAACACATTGAAGTTACAAACCTGGGAACAAACAGCTATTCAGTGACAGATGGTGGAAGGGCTCTGAAAAAAAGGGAGTTTACAACTAACACAAGCAACTCTCTTGTCTATCTGTTATCAATAAGGAGAAGACGAATGGTAGGAAAATGTGATTCAAGGAAACAAGACAATTTTTCAAAGCTACATTAGTTGGGGTTGCTGGGGGGGCTGGCTTGTTTGTTTAATTAAGTATTTTGTTTTAGTTTCCAACTCTAAAATACGCCATTTGAAAGAGTTACCACCACCAATGCCAGGTTCCAAGGTGCACAATCCAGCATAAATGAGAGACTCACAAAACACTGCTGATGGCCATATTGTTATTGTGACCCATTATTATTTCTTCTTTGTTTTACAGTAGTGCCCAGAGTTCCCTATAAGAGTGGCTGCTCTGTTACAATATACACTGTAGATGCACATAGGAAGAGAGACTCCTTGCTCTAAAGGCTTATAATCTAAATACACAAGACAGACAGACAGAAATATCGTTATCCCCATTGTACAGATGGAGAACAGAGAGATTACATGAATTGTCCAAGGTCACAAAAGAAATCTGTGCCAGGTTTAAGTATTGGATCTGGCTCTCAGTCAAGTCCATAAATCTCAAAGGAGAAAATCTTGTTAGCTACATTTGATATATACACACATAAACTGCTTCTTTAACCTCCATGTCCCATTCTCTGGTGCCGTCCATGTTACCATTGCTGGCAACATGGACCACACACCACCACAGCCCCATAGCCTCTGCCAGAAATCAAAAAGCAAGGTGAAAAGAAGCAAGAGGACCTGAGACACAGTCTGTGTACTGATATTCTGTGAAGGCAATGGGCTCGCCTGCCAAGTATCCAGAGCAGAATCAGCCACTCCTCCCATAACCCCCCAGAAGGGAAAAAGATGTTAGGAGATTCTGTGCATTAATGCATATCCAACTGAGAATGCAGAAGGGATGGAATGGAATCCAGAGCTAGGGTTTGGCCAGGACAGGGTGAGCTGCTGACTCCTGCAAACAGAGTGATGGGAGCTTTATTAACAATAAAAGCGCTGGGACTCTCCATCCTAAGGGTCATTTATGTTCCCAAACATGCAAATGATTGAACATCGGGGTTCCAAATGGGGCTGACATTTGTGGAAAGCCGTGATGTCCAACATGAGGCCTATGGAGACACTCCTCACCTGACACACCTGTGGGGAGCAGCAAGGAGTGGGGACATCAGCACATGGAGCCAAAAGAGCTGAACTAGTTACTAACACTCTCGTGTGTTCCAGCACTGCATCCTCTCACAGGAGCTCAGAGCACTTTCATTTGGAGGTTAGGGGATTTAGGAGCTAGTATTATAGAAAGGACTCATCCAAAGCAACAGCAAGTAGCAGCAGAGCTAGAAGTAGAACCCAGGAGTCCTGACTCCCAAACCCTGCACTACACATTACACAACCTGCATCTTCTCTTTAGTTTGTTGTTCTAAACCCAGTAATCAGTGTAATGACCAGGGACTCCAGAGGGGCTGACTGGGTTGATTAGAAATTACTGGGACTTCCCAGTGTCTCTGACAGATCTCGTCATAGGAGATGATGCAACAATACTGTGATGTCAGCACTTCATGTCCAGCTGCTGCCTGACAGCCCCATAATGTTCCGGCCCCAGAATCCAGAAGAGCAAATTGATACTCTGGAAACTGGTGAAAAATCACTCCAAATAAGGCTCACGTGCAAGACGAGCAGCAGCAAGTGGGGTTATAAGGAATCAAGCCAAAGGGGTGAAGGAGAAGCTGTGTAATCCCTCCAGGAAGGAGGAGGAAGAAGAGAAGGAAGAGGAATCACAAGAGATCCTGCTGAGGAAAAGGTGAAAGAGGAGTGTGATGGGTTGGGCCACAGAAACCCCCTTGGGACTGCCACCTGATGTGCTGGGACTACCTCTGAGCCCATTTTCCCTGGCAGCTTGGGACTTCAGTACCTTGCCTTGTTGAGCCAAACACACTAACCTGCTGCAAACACAGGCCCAGGTCCGAACCACATCCCCCCAAAAGCTACAGGCTTAACTGAAAACAGCTTAAGAAGTGCTCCTGTCTCTAGCACCCAGATATCCAGTTCCCAATGGGATCCAAACCCCAAATAAATCCGTTTTACTTTGTATAAAGCTTATACAGGGTAAACTCATAAATTGTTCGCCCTTTATAACACTGATAGAGAGATATGCACAGCTGTTTGCTCCCCCAGGAATTAATTATTTGCTCTGGGTTAATTAATAAGTAAAAAGTGATTTTATTGAATATAAAAAGTAGGATGTCAGTGGTTCCAAGTAATAACAGACAGAATAAAGTAAGTTACCAAGCAAAATAAAATAAAACATGCAAGTCTAAGCCTAATACAGTAATAAACAAAATGCAGGTAAATCTCACCCTCAGAGATGTTACAATAAGCTTCTTTTACAGACTATACTTCTTCCTAGTCTGGGTCCAGCAATCACTCACACCCCTGTAGTTACTGTCCTTTGTTCTAGTTTCTTTCAGGCATCACTTTGGGGTGGAGAGGCTATCTTCTGAGCCAGGTGAACACAAAATGGAAGAAATTCCAGGGTCTTATGTAGTCTTTCTCTTGTGCAACATCACAACCACAAGATGGGGTCTCTAGCCACCTGGGCAAGTCACATGTCTATGAATGATTCAGCTTTTTGCAGGCCGACACCATTGTTTACATGTTAGTTTGAATGTTCCCAGGAAAGCTCAGATGTGGACTGGCGTCTCTCAAAGTCCATTATTAGTTAAGTACTCCCAATTACTTGAATAACCCCTTCACACAATGTTGACCAAATCTGTCTAATGTGCTTCCTACAGCAAACACTTTAAACACAAGCATAAAGACGACGCTCATAACTTCAGATATAAAAATAATACATGCATATAAATAGGTTGAATATATTCAGTAGATCATAACCTTTTCAAAGATATGTTACATGGCATATCTAGCATAAAACATATTCCAGTCATATTTACACTCATAAGCATATTTCTACAAAGCATTATGGGGTGCAACGACACAAGGAGGCCCAATGAATCCTGCTGTGGAAGACAGAGATGAGCCAAAAGGGGTCCCACTAAGCTCAGTGTGGAAGAGGACTCACAAGGGATCCTACTGGGGAGCTGGGATGACAACGACGAGTCACAAGGGATTACACTGAGTTGAATGTAGAAGGGGTGACATAAGAGATCCCACAGAGGAAGGCAACAAAGACAAGTTATGAGGGATCCTGCCAAAAACAAAGAGGAAGAGGAGCCATGAAGGATCCCACTAAGGATAAGAAGGAAGACAGATCCTACTGAAGAGAAGGAAGAACCCCGTACAGATCCAACCAAGAAGAAAGTGCAAGAGAAGCTGTAAGGAATCTGGCCCATCAGGACAATGATGAAGAGGCATCTTGAGGGACCCCACAGAAGGGAAGGTAGAAGAGGAGTCAAGTGGGATCAAGCTGAGGATGATGACAATCTGGAGCCATGAGAGATCCTGCCAGCAAAATGCAAGAGGATCTGTGAAGGGATGCAGCTGAGGAGGAGCAGCAAAGAACCACAGTGAACAGAAAGGTGGCAGAGTAGCCAGGAGGGATCCTGCCAAAGAGGATGTGCAAGAAGGTCCAGGGTGGATTGCACCTTGAGGGAGATGGAAAATGACCCACCAAGGATGAAGTTGAAGAGGAACCATGAGAAGTAACACCTTGTGGGAGATGAAGATGACCCATGAGGGACCCCGCCAAGGAACTAGATGAAAAGGAGCCCTGAGAGCATACATCAAGGAGAAGGAAGACGAGGAGCTGCAAGGTATCCTGCCAAGGATAACGTTGCAGAAGAACTGTGTGGGTTGGGAAGTGGAAAAGGATCCAAGAGGGATTCTGCTGAGGAAGTGGACAAAGAGGGTTTTTTGGTTGTTGTTGTTTTTCAAAATTTGGGCCAATTCCACATCAAAATGAAACCAAATTTGCCAAAACTACTTGGTGAATCAAAAAACTGATTTATGAAACACCGAAAGACGGTGTCTGAAACAAAATGTGAAACTGACATTTACTGAGTAGCAGCGCTGAGGAGCAGAGACACCAGACAAAAGAGTTAGTGGGTAGAAGATCAGAGAGGTAGAATCAGGATGGAACAGCTTCATGCAGAACCAGAAGGCCTATTTAAAATTGAATTCAGAATCATGTAATATGTCAGTGGAGGTGACCGAATACAAAGGTGTTTCCTGGAGTGACAATAATCTGGCAACAACTTCCAGAACCTCTGAACGCTAGAGAATAGAGATATAGCAAGACCAAAGAGAATTGTCCTTGTTGAGACAGAATGTGAATAAACCATGATATGGATTGCAGTAGGGGCAGAGGTCAAGGTAAGAAAAAATGCCAGCAATATTTGGTGGCAGCATTGTGACAGGCAAAAAGCAGACTTACTTTTTACATTGTCAGGAATCAGCATAGCACAATGCCCAGGAGTAGCCAAGTTATTTCTGAGGGAGTTACATCCAGGCAAAGAGTCAGTATAAAGTGGTGGGGTTTGTAAATTTGTTTCCTCCACCTCAAATTTAATTAGTTTTACACAGAAAAAAAGTTTTACAACTGCAGCCACATTGCTACATTGCTATTTTTATGCACTAGCTCGAGCAGAGCTAATGAATGTACATGGAATCATAGGACTGGAAGGGACGTCGAGAGGTCATCTAGTCCAGGCCCCTGCACCCAAGGTAGGACTAAGTATTATCTAGACCATCCCTGAGGAGGTGTTTGTCTAACCTGCTCTTAAAAATCTCCAATGATAAAGATTCCACAGCTTCTCTAGGCAATTTGTTCCAGTGCTTAACCTCCCTGACAGTTATGAAATTTTCCTAATGCCCAACCTAAACCGCCCTTGCTGCAATTTAAGCCCATTGCTTCTTCTCCTATCCTCTCAGTCTTCTCTTTTCCAGACTAAACAAACCCATTTTTTTCAATCTTCCCTCATAGGTCATGTTTTCTAGACCTTTAATCATTTTTGTTACTCCTTCCTAGGCAGCCATTTCCCATTTTGTATGTGTGCAACTGATTATTCCTTCCTAAGTGGAGTACTTTGCATTTGTCTGTACTGAATTTCATCCTATTTACTTCAAACCATTTTTCCAGTTTGTCCAGATCATTTTGAATTTTAATCCTATCCTCCAAAGCACTTGCAACCCCTCCCAGCTTGGACCCCACTTGTTATGCTCTTCCAGGATGACTGTGAACCACTGACAACTACTCTCTGGGAATGGTTTTACAACCAATTATGCACCCACCTTATAGTAGCTCCATCTAGGTTGCATTTCCCTAGTTTGTTTATGAGAAGGTCAGATGAGCCAGTATCAAAAGCTTTACTAAAGTCAAGATATACCACATCTACCGCTTCCCCTCTAGCCACAAGGCTTGTTACCTTGTCAAAGAAAGCTATCAGGCTGATTTCATATGATTTGTTCTTGATAAATCTATGCTGTTATTTATCACCTTATTATCTTCTAGAAGTTTGCAAATTGATTGCTTAATTATTTGCTCCATTATCTTTCCGGATACAGAAGTTAAGATGACCCAAGTTGGGAATTACACCTCCAAGGTATTGTGAAGGCATACCTTAAGCCTCATTTTGCATAATTTCCAGCCAGTCCTTTTGCTTTTTCAGGACTTTGGTTTGGTTTTGCGAAGTGAGAGAAGTGCCAATCAGAGTTGGCTAGTGAGTCATTTTGGCCTTTTCTTTTTCTTCTTTTTCTTCTTCTTCTTTTTTTTTTATTGTGACTATCTTGTGAAGGTCACAAATACCTGCAAGTCAAGGTCCAAGAAGAGTTCAAAAAGGTCCAAAAGAGAGTAACTGAGATATATATATATATGTACAGTTGGCCACCTAAGTCAGGAAGACTCAGAGAAGCTGAAGGGATTGAGAGGGTCATGCTTGGGTTTGGAGAGAGACTAGAAGGCAGGGAACAACTGAAGGCAACCAGAATAGTTGGGAAAAGGACTGAGATGGTCAGAAGTTGTGCAGGAGAGTTGTCTGTTATCTAGTCGTCCATTTTTATCATCGGATGATAAGCCCATGAAAGCCCATCAGGTAAGTGACAGAAAGCTCAAGTCACCAGCTAAAGCTTGTGAACTTCAGCTTTCCTGCAGGACTTTCACTGTGCTGCCACTCTAACGGCCACTGGTTTTTTGGTTTTGGGTTTTTTTTGACACTTCCAATTAGATTTTCTTCCTGCTGGTTTCTGAGGCTGATTCCCCGAAGGCAGATGTGTGCTTGTGCCCTTGTTAACTGCTTTCAAAATATTGCTACTATTGTCAGTAACTGTACTATTTACTGAACTGCTCCTGGTGTTCATTCAAAATGTTTGGTGGATTTGTGCTCCTTAACGAAGCTACTAATTCTGAGTACTGCTTACCTACTCTGTTGGTGAGTTACCTTAGTGGACAGGAACTGGCCAAAGTGGGTGAAGGGTCTTACCCTAATAAGAGAGGACCACCTGCAGATCTAATGATTTCAGTTGAAGTTGCAGTTGCTCTTAACTCTGAGGATTTGCTCCTAGAGGGTCTGTGAGAGGTAGTCCAATTTAAGCCCACACGCTGACTTGGTGTGGAATGAATTATACAATCATACTAGAGTGCACACTGGATACAAGCTTCAAATAGATGCATGGATGGAAAATTCAGCCCATTGCTTTTAATTCAGGCTGGATGTTTCAGAAAATTGAAGATGGGAAAAATATATTTGGGTGCAAGGGAGATGGGGAACCCAAGATTAATCAACATGTGATTAGTCATAGTTGTGCTATAGTGATCGCACAATGAGACATGCTGCAGCTAATCACCACCTCCTCTCGTGGGAGCCCTTGAGAGACTCATATCTGTGCAGGGTGTCAGTATGACATTGGGGGCAAGAGACTCAGGTGGACTGAGCAGGACTAGTTTCCTTTTCACTGGGTAAGAATTTCATTTGAAGGATACTACAGCTGAGCACATGCTCATGTAGATGTTCTGAAAGCACTGCTAACACTCCAAGTGGAACAGACTGTCATTCTTATAGAATTTGTTGGACTAGACTCTCTTCATGGCAGGGACAGTCTATCTATAGAAGTGTATAGAGCCTAGCATAAGGGGCGTCAGCCTTGGCTGGGGCCCCTATGTGGTACTGTAGTTCAAATAATTTATTTACTTCTTATTACTGTCATCGGAATACTACTAAAAGTAATCCTGTTAGAGACTAGTCTAATGATACAGGTTAGATCATTGGCTAAATCTACCAGAATAAAAAGTTCAAAAATTACATTTGTTTTCTTCGTTCCTGACATTTTAAAGTTCAGTTACGCAAACCATCAGTAAATGTTGTACAGTATATAATAAAGTTGCTCTTTATTCTTCCAAGTTAGGCTGTGGATGTGTGTTAATTTCAGTACAGAGGCAGAAAGACAGGAATTTGCCGAGAGATTTTAATCCTGTAAATAATGGTTTCATTAAGAACCATACATGACTCCGCAGGGAACTCTAAATATTAAGATTGGTAATAAAATCATTATTCCGCTAAATAAAATCCAAGTTATTCAGCATATCACAGAAGCCTAAAAAGTTAATGACCATTAGTTAAGAGCCAAATACAGATGGACCACTATGCTGACTGGTGCATTTCAAATTGGGTTGGAAATAGCACATCACTGTCGCGAACAGTCCTACAATGGCAGAGCAATGGGCTACATTACTTACATGGCTTTTCAATCGCTTATTTCTAGGTCACAGACAAAAAAGACTAAGACAGAATTAAGGTAACAAATCCACAGAAATTATTTCTAGACCCTTATTAGAACATAGTGATAATTAAAAAACAAATCTATTTGCTCCCAGATTTCAGTCTCATAGTTTCATAGAACATCTGAAACTTTACAAAAATAATTCTCTTCTGACAAATATGAGACAACATTTTTTTAAAGTAAGTTAAGGCCCCTACGAAGCTTTAGGACATCAAAATAAAACTTATGATAGCAAGCTACTAAGTACATGCCTAAGTGTATTGCTAAATGGGGGCCTTACGTATGGAATTGCCACCACAGCTCTGCAATGACTCTGCAACAGAATCTCAGCTATGCTTGACCTGCATTCAACATCACTTGGGGATCTGACATAGGTAGCTTCTTAACATCTTTATGCTTAGTTCCAGGGCCAGCTGGGGGCTGATTTGACTCCTTGCACAATTTATAGTAGCGTCTAAATTACACCATGTGCAATGGCCACCGAGGTGCTGCTCCAGCAGCCTAGGATTGCCAAAGCTGCAACATTCCAGTCACGCCTCCTTCCCCTAACCTGGCCCACCATATACACTGGTGCTAGCAAGGGGGATGGGAACAGAGCCAGCACAACTTGCTGTCTGTCACCTAGGAATTCCCCTTGGCTGGGATAATCCCCAGCTGGCCAGCTAAATTGGCTTTACACCTGTGTTGGCTGCAGGGTTATGCAAAGCAAGTGGAACAGGGACCAGGAACCTGTAAATAAAGAAGCCAGTAGGTCCCCCTGTCCCACAAGGTACTGGCAGAGTGTTAGACTAGATGACCCTTGCAGTCCCTTCCAACCCTATGGGTTTCTGATTCTATGAATGCACTCAACTCCTGAGCTCAACTGTGCCCTAAGTGAATGACAGATGGCAGAAGTGGGGGGGGGGAGGGGGGGCACGTTATATCAGTAGCAGAACACTAGAGCTTATTGGTATATCTATGCTGTTTTGTCAAGGGCAAAACATTTCAGGGAGGAGGGTCTTTTTTGGCGGGGGGGTGGGGGGGGGGGGAAGAGATACAGAGAGAGACCCCATAGCTAGGCGGTTATGATCGTGGCCTGGGATGAAAGGAGACAAGTTCCTACTCTACCTGATTTGGAGTGAGCTGTGTTGAGAAAAACTTTGCTCTGAATCAGAGAAAGCAGGGATTTGAACCAGGGTCTTCTCAGGCCGTTACTCTAATCAGCGGGCTATAGAGTTAGTCAGCATCGTACATCCCAGTTACATTTTTTGAAAGGTTTTGGTTTTGTGTCAATACAGAGGAAATCTGAGAACCTCCAAAGCTGCTGCAAAAACAAAATTGTCATTGTCCGGTCAGCTGTAAGAAACACCTCACTGCAATGTTGACTTGTCTAATACCAATCACTAAGGAGATATTTCATCAAATTCTGTGAGAAACTAACATGACAACACAGGCAGTGCCACTTACATAGCAAAAACACATTTTCAGGCCGTGTCACACTTCTAATCTGGATTTTGCATGCTTCTGATGGTTTCATGAGAAAATTATGCTACATTCACTTTTTTGTCTGCCGTAGTTTTGCACATTTTTTACAAGGAACTTCCTTTGTAGAAGCAGACAATAGGTCTCACCATTTAAGTGGGAAAAGCGGAATTCTCAGTTAACTCTATACCGGTCTTCCTCGTCAATATTTCTGAATTTTCCTCACCAATGTCCCAAATTTTCATTTGGCTTTGTGTGATGTGTGTTAGTGATGTGTATGTAAATTCTGAAGGTGAATTGACTTCAATGGAGCCAGGATTTTACCCTAATTTATTTTTGACTGCATGTACCAACAAAAGCCCATTGATCAATTACAATGTCACAATATTTTCAAAAAGTTTACATATCTTCAGAAATGAAATCACTCATAAAAACACTCAACTAGAAGCTATATTGTGAAAACATACATACAATACCTTATAATTTCCACATTTATAGTTATCCATCTATTCAGTTAGCCTGTCCTAGTAATTAGTCCATGAAAGGAACTCTTTTACCCTCCTCCCTCATGTTAAAAAGCTTCATAAAGTCAGTGACAGTGCTGCTAAATTAAGTGTACTTCAGGCTAATTTTATGTTTTTATCACAATACGAAGGAAGTATTAGGAAGTTATTATTTTGTCAGCTCTCTCATTTAGCAAAGCAGCTTCAATTTATTAACAGTGTGGAGTGTGAATGAATCAATATGTTTCATTGGGCAATGTGTCATTTGTTAATCGGATATTGATGAGATTATTGACGCACAGCTAATTAATCTCAAACCTTGCGCTAGCCTTCATATGTTTCCTTAATTATGTTCTTCATCTTAGTCTTCTGACTTTGGCACACAGACGCTGGCTTGTAGACAGTGAGTGAAGTAAGCTGTCAGAGGGTCTTTTCACACATTTACAATCCCTTGGCAGCAAAATTATTTTCCTAGTTGTAAATAGGTATCAAACAGATATTTAATAATATTTGCCAGAAGACTGATATTGATTTGGCAGGAAGTTGCTCCAAATTAGGTTAGCAAGAGAGTCTTGCATCAGAAGAGGAACACTGTGAAAGAAATATCTAGTGAGCATTAAACAACTGTAAACCTATTGGTATCTGAAGTACTGAAACTGGGTTTCTATGGTCATTATATTTGGACTTTCGGCTGAAGAGAACTCAAGTAGAGGTCTGACTTTTTTTAACCCCAAATTCCATTTTTTTTTTTTAATTAGCCAGGCATGGCAACAAACCAGTATCTTTTGCTAAGAGATGGCAGCGCAGCAATGATTTCAGACCTGTCACTGAGAGTATGTCACAGAGGAAACAGAATTCAGACTTCAGGAGGAAGGAGGTGGTTACTTCACTTTTTGAGCACCCCCTGCTGGTTGACCGTACAGAGTATGACATGCTGCTAATAGTTGCCAGGGGACGATTTGCTTATTTCTGCTGGAGTCAAATGAGGATATCGAGAGTACAGTGGTAACTAGCAAAAAGAGTTGGGATAAGAGAGAAAATGAGGTGGCACAGATTTGGGGACTGTTTGTTGTATCTACTCCGGCCCTGATTGCCTCAGATAATTTATAACCTGCTTCAGGATAACAAGGACTTTTTTAAAAAAATCCAAGCATTAATATATAAAATATATAAACTGATTGATTAACTAGTGGAAATCCCAATGGGGTCTCAGCTTAATGAAACTCACACACTTGCAATGTAGGACTGAGGGTCTTGCTGGAAGACGAGCGAATAGGTTCCGACAGCATTTGTTTCATATAAAAAAAATGCCACTGGATATCATCTTCTTAATGCCTATCCCAAACTTAACCAGACTTATTTCTTTTTAATTAAGAGATCGAGAACACTCTAGGGCCATATTGTGGGCTGTCCTGTGCAAGGCAGTGAGAGGATGTAAGGTGACCCCTTACTCCCCCATGCTGGCTTTTCAGCGCATGTGAGTGCAGAGGGGCAGTGCAGCTACCACAGGGTGCCTATGTCCTCTCCCATGCATGTGAATTGGGACTGGGTGGGAAGGGTGCAGAAAGTAGTGGCTAGAATAGCTTTGCCACTGTTCCAAGGCAAGTACTCTGGGCACAGTACAGGGCTGGTACAAAGAATTTCTCTCCTGGACCAGAGGGAAGCTGGAAAGTAGACTGTGCCTTTCCTGGTCTGTTCCTGGGTTGTACACATTTCTCCACATACAGGGCTTGTGGCAAAGCCAAACTGACACCCTAATGGAATACTCATACCAAAAGCAAAAAAAGCCAGTTCCCTTTAAAAATAATGTATAAAAAGACCTATTTATTAATTATTATTATTATTACCACCACCACCACAGCACAGCAGTCAAGAGCATAGTCATGGACCAGCACTCCACTGTGCCAGGCACTGTACAAACCCAGAACAAAAGATGGCCCCCCTCCAAAGAGCTTACAGTCTTAAGTTTTCTGTGTCTCATTCCATCAAACTGGCTCCTTTTAAAATGCCTGAAAAAAGGTGGGATTTGCATTAAGTATGTAACATAATTTACTACCAACTTGTTGGGCTGTTATTAAGTGTTTCCATGTCTGATGTTAAATAGAAATGTACATTTTAACTTGTACAGTTTTGTAAGTGAATATGCATTGGGGTAGGTGCCAGCATGACAAACCCCTAGGGCCTGAAATGATCTTTCTGTGCGCAAAGCAGGGACAGAAGTAGTGCTCCCTTTCTTGCACGGCCCATTCAATGTGCCCAGTCAACCTCGAGATAGTTACTCACATTTATTTGCAGGCCAGTTGTTCATTCTGCAGGCCCAGTCAATGAAGAGCCAACTAGCATCAGCTGATATGAAAGCCAACTAGCATCAGTTGTGTGATGAGGAAATGGTCTACATAGAAATAAATAAAGAATATATCTTAAAAATTCCAAGCAGTGCAATAATAATTGTACTCAACTTTAAAAACATATGATACCACTTGTTTACAGCACAGATAAGGGACTTCATTTGATACTTGCAAATACTATAAATGAGAATTTAAAAATATGTCCCTTGGCTAAGCAAGTCAGGTTTCACTGAGCAATATTTCAGTGTATTAAAAAACTTGCCTTTAAAAATCCTTTTAGTCTACCATAAAAAAGAAGCCAATACGACAATGGCAACAGTTATACACCTAACTGTTCACTGCCAGCCAATCAAACACACTCAGATGTGGCCCTTATCTTAAAGACTTTGGCTTGCCAAAAAAAGGAAATCAATGTCTATTTTATTTAATATTTATAGAAATGTTTGTTTAAAAGGATCAATGGCTTCTAAATCTGAAGATAACCAGCACTCACTTTGTCGATGACCTTCAGCATCACATTAGAACATGCAGCTGTTCATCAGAGTTTATTATTTCACAGATATTGACCAACAGGTTTACACTGGGTTTCTTTTTTACTAATACTAACATGTTAAAAAAATAGATTTTCCTTGATATGACAATAGAAAGTAGCAATCACCTGAATTTCCTTTGTTTCAGTTTGTCATATATAATTATTTGCATAAATTACTAAATGTCTGACCACAGCCTTTATGATTAATCAGTTATTTAGAGTAACATTAACAAACCTTGACTAAAAGCATTACTGCAATACACTTACACAGTAAACCAAAAATCTCTATCTGAAAGTGACAAGAAAAAAATACCACATTTTTTAAAATAGAAGGAAAGTAGTTCCATGTAAGTGTAAGCTCCCTATTTATTACAGACAACTGTTTCCTTTAAAAACTTTTATAATTTTGTACGGATAATCAAAAAGCATGATATGCCCGTGTAACATATCATGAATCATGGTACCTATAATCCATACAAAATTTTATTGGCTACTGATTTTTGCTTCTCACTTATTTTGCTTCCGGCTGAAATAATGCACATTATAAATCATCAAAATTTGAAAATGCTAGAAAGAGGCTTTCAGGTTTTTGGTCTGAGCACAAGACTGGGTACTAATCCCACCTGTGACAGTGACTCCTTCCTTTGTGGCCTTGTGCAAGTCACTTAGCCTATGACAACCCAGTTTCTCTATCTCTAAAGTGGAGACACTTGCCTCACTCACAATGGTATGATGAAGATTAATCCGATAATGGGCCTGATTCATCTAAACTGTAAATGGTAGGTGTAAATCTTACCAATGATTTCCCCTCACCTTTATGCAGGGCAAGTGCTTTGCTGTTGCCATTCTCCCTCAGCATTTATAGAGAGGGAGCAGCTTAAATTTCTGGTGAGGTTCTTGGGAGGCCTGTAGCTGGAAGCTGTCATAAGAATGCATGAGATCAGCCCCCAGCCACTCTTCTGAAATAATAAACCTGGCTGAAAAACAACATGACATTTTCATCCTTTCCCCTCCCACCCCCACCCCGTCAAAATTCTGACACACAAGTTTTCATCAAGATTTCAAATTTTGAAATATTTCAGGCAGCTGTACTGGACACTCTGGGTAGTTCTGGTCTTCTACAGGCCATCCACCACCTCACACTACAGTATCCCTCCCTCCACTCCTTGGACTCCCCCTTCTCAGGGCTCAGGACCTGGCTTTACACCAGAAAAAGCTAGTGTACACATGAATTTGGCCCCATGTTTATAAAGCCCTTTGAAGAGGCTATATATGATAATTGTACACTGTATACGCAAAACGCTACGTACAGTAATTCAGCAGAAAGTCTGAGGGGTGGGTCCTGGCTTAAGCCACCATTAACAGCAATTTGTTTCAGGACTGCGGTACAGCGAAAAACAGAGGCTCAACATTTGGATGCTACAGTTTTCATATACTGAAATATAAAGCCACATATTCCTCATGTTACCTATACATAAATACTGTTTTACATACATTTGATTTTAGCACTTAAAAAAGGGAGTTGGCATCCATGGGCCTGATTCTGCTCTTATATCATTTTCAGAGCAATATAAATATGTTTTCAGTGGAGTTCCTCCCAGCTTACACTTGTGTAAATGACAGAAGAATCAGGGCCTATGTGCACAGTTTTATACAGACAAAGCTCTGTAATACGAACGCACCAAATGTTCCTACATGCTGCAGAATCTACCCTGCAAACCCTACATTTTCAAAGCCTATTCTACATTTTCTTAATTCTAATTAAACAAATCTTAATCTTGACTTTAATGGCTACAATTATGATACTTCATTATGTTAAATGTTAGTTGCAACATAAGAATAAATTGTATAAACAGTTTAGCTGCAATTGCATGGAGTCTAACTGTACATTACTCATTAACAAGATGTGGGTAGCAGCAATTATAACATTTCCTCCTAATGTCCCCATTTATTGAGTCACAGCAGCAAGCCCCCTTTTCACAACACACACTGATTGACGATAGCAGCTTTTGTGCTTGTGAAGAACAGGCACAGTAACCTGCTGTGTGCCTCTAACTCAGATCGATGAAAGTACACATTAGCTCTTAGCCTCACCGGCCGGAGTTCCTGAAGGTCAAAATAGCCATCAGCATCACTGTAGGGTAGAGAAATCGTTTCACAGATTGTGAACAAAAACAACGCAACTTGCTTTGCAGTTTGATTATTGTTTATAGATACAGCAAGCCAAGAATTAAAGCATAGCCTTGAGGCAGCGTAATTATTTACAGCTGAAGACTCATATCATTATTAGCATGCTCCTAATTGCTTGAAGTTATATCAATGTTAGTTGATTTAACACATTTTTGATAACATGCATGGAAATTGTTTTCTCTGCACATGGAGTGTCAGTTTAACTGTTAGATGGTTTCTTTATCTTTAAGGATTTTTATTTTCCTTTCAAACTGTCCTGTGCTTGCCATCGAAAAAAGCCACTCACCTATAATTTTTTCCTTTATTCTTGACGTCTTTAAGTACCACTGTAGTATTTTGTAGTGTTTCTGTGGTAAGGTATATTTAAATTTAGCTTGACTAAAATTGTAGCTTTGGTTTTGACTCAATAATTTCACAGCAATATCACTAACTAGAGAATAAATCAAATTTTGCTCCAAGTCACGAGACCAAATCTTTCTTTTTTCCCCGCGGTACCTGAATTGAAAGACTGCTCACCAATAAGGAGCCAAATCTGTTTCTATTAGAAGACTATGGGGAAACCCCCATTGATTTCAATGAGATCTAGTTAAGGTCTTAAATATGCCAGAAAGATTATCTTTTCTAATACCAACACATCCAGCCCCAAAAGCGATGGCAAACGAAAACAACAACATAATAAATAATAATAATAGTGAAAGATCTAGGAACTTTCCCTTCACCCTGCTTGCCACATACCATTTGTAAACTGGAAGCTCTTCCAATTAAGGATCATATCTTCATGTGTGTGTGTGCAGCATCTACTGCAATACAATCTGATCCCATTTGGGGCCTCTGGGCACGACTGAAATATCAATATTGAATTACATACAAAAAACTACAACAATGCTTTTCAGATTGTAAAGTTAAAAATTAGGATCTATCAGATTTATAGTTGCTCACCGAACCTTAATTCGGCCCCCTTGTGCATTTAGCTGTGCACTGAATGGGGCAGAAATTGAGCTAAATAAATAGTATTAGATAATGTAATAAAAGATTAGAAGGCATAAATACAAAGGGGCTGAATTAAGATTTCAGAGGCAACCACAAATCTGGCATTTCTGAACTTTTGAGTGCTTGGCTTTGCAATCTTAATCATGTTCTTTTTAACATAATTGGGTTTTGTTTGTTTAAATGAAATTCATAGGATTTCTAAAGGGAAAAAAAGGAACAAATTCTAGAATGTACCACTGTAACAACTGCCTCGCATGCCTCATCGACAGAGTTGGAAGCCTGAGCTCTCAGCATCCCAAGGGTGGCTGACAACTTTGCTCCTCTGGCACGATGGAACGCTCAACAATGGAAAAGCAGCATCACTTGCCCCATAACCTCAGCCGCGCATAACACAATGCCATCCACAGCCTCAGAAACAACTCCGACATCATAATCAAAAAGGCTGACCAAGGAGGTGCTGTCGTCATCATGAATAGGTCGGAATATGAACGAGATGCCGCTAGGCAGCTCTCCAACACCACTTTTTCTACAAGCAATTATCCTCTGATCCCCCCCACTGAGGGTTACCAAAGAAACTACTCGGTCTGCTCAAGAAACTCCCTGAAAAAGCACAAGAACAAATCTGCACAGACACACCCCTAGAACCCCGACCAGGGGTATTCTATCTGCTACCCAAGATCCATAAACCTGGAAATCCTGGATGCTCCATCATCTCAGGCATTGGCACCCTGTCAGCAGGATTGTCTGGCTATGCAGACTCCCTCTTCAGGCCCTACTCTACCAGCACTCCTAGCTATCTTCGAGACACCACTGACTTCCTGAGGAAACTTCCATCCATCTGTGATCTTCCAGAAAACACCATCCTGGCCACTATGGATGTAGAAGCCCTCTACACCAACATTCCACACAAAGATGGACTACAAGCCATCAGGAACAGTATCCCCAATAATGTCACGGCAAAGCTGGTGGCTGAACTTTGTGACTTTGTCCTAACGCACAATTATTTCACATTTGGGGACAATGTATACCTTCAAGTCAGCAGCACTGCCATGGGTACCCGCATGGCCCCACAGTATGCCAACATTTTTATGGCTGACTTAGAACAACGCTTCCTCAGCTCTCATCCCCTAACGCCCCTCACATTGTGCTACATTGATGACATCTTCATCATCTGGACCCATGGAAAAGAAGCCCTTGAGGAATTCCACCATGATTTCAACAATTTCCATCCCACCATCAACCTCAGCCTGGACCAGTACACACAAGAGATCCACTTCCTGGACACTACTGTGCTAGTGAGCGATGGTCACATAAACACCGCCCTATACTGGAAACCTGCAGACCGCTATTCCTACCTACATGCCTCCAGCTTTCACCCAGACCACACCACATGATCCATTGTCTACAGCCAAGCTCTATGATACAACCGCATTTGCTCCAACCCCTCAGACAGAGACAAACACCTAGAAGATCTCTATCAAGCGTTCTTACAACTACAATACCCACCTGCTGAAGTGAAGAAACAGACTGACAGAGCCAGAAGAGTACCCAGAAGTCACCTACTACAGGACAGGCCCAACAAAGAAAGTAACAGAATGCCACTAGCTGTCACCTTCAGCCCCCAACTAAAACCTCTCCAACGCATCATCAAGGATCTACAACCTATCCTGAAGGACAATCCTTCATTCCCACAGATCTTGGGAGACAGGCCAGTCCTTGCTTACAGACAGCTCCCCAACCTGAAGCAAATACCCACCAGCAATCACACACCACACAACAGAACCACTAACCCAGGAACCTATCCTTGCAACAAAGCCTGTTGCCAACTCTGTCCACATATCTATTCAGGGGACGCCATCACAGGACCTAATCACATCAGCCACACTATCAGAGGCTCGTTCACCTGCACATCTACCAATGTGATATATGCCATCATGTGCCAGCAATGCCCCTCTGCCATGTACATTGGCCAAACCAGACAGTCTCTACGTAAAAGAATAAATGGACACAAATCAGACATCAAGAATTATAACATTCAAAAACCAGGAGGAGAACACTTCAATCTCCCTGGTCACTTGATTACAGACCTAAAAGTCACAATACTACAACAAAAAAACTTCAAAAACAGACTCCAACGAGAGACTGCTGAATTGGAATTAATTTGCAAACTGGACACCATTAAATTAGGCTTGAATAAAGCCTGGGCGTGGATGGGTCATTACACAACGTAAAACTATTTCCCCATGCTTATTTTTCCCCCTACTGTTACTCACACCTTCTTGTCAACTGTTGGAAATGGGCCATCCTAATTATCACTACAAAAGGTTTTTTTCCCTCCTGCTGATAATAGCTCATCTTAACTGATTACTCTCGTTATAGTTGGTATGGCAATACCCATTTTTTCATGTTCTCTGTGTGTGTATATATATCTTCCTACTGTATTTTCCACTGCATGCATCCGATGAAGTGGGTTTTAGCCCACGAAAGCTTATGCTCAAATAAATTAGTTCGTCTCTAAGGTGCCACAAGTACTCCTCGTTCTTTTTGCTGATACAGACTAACACGGCTACCACTCTGAAACCTGTCAACAATAAGAGTAAAGCTCATCTGTGCAAGAGACAGCACCTTATCTGGGTGTGGTCAGAGAGTGTGGAATGAGCCCCCACCACAAACTCAGGACTATCACAAACCTCACCACTTACTGCTCCAAGGGCAAGGCGCATTTCTTTTGACCTTGCCTTCTCTAATATAAACACACAGCAACAGCTATAAACATTTTATTAAAGCTCATGTTAAAAAGTTTTATAATACACAGGTTAAGAAAAGAGTGTCTGTACACCTGGGTACAGTGCTTAAATTATCCACAAATACAAAGTTTGGTTTTGAAGTCATAAAATACATAAAGTGCATAATCAGCAATAACCCAAATTAAGGAATAAATTTAACAATACAGTTTAGATATTAGAATCCGAATACTCGGGTACATCATTCATGAAGAGTTATACAGAGAGTTGGTTGTAGAAAGCAAATATAGGAATGGGTGTAGATTGTCCTTCAGTAAACGAGCATTTAGGGTAGACTATCCATTTAGAAAATACAATCCACGAGGAAAGTATTTCAGTTACTTTCCCCACTGTGCTTCTCATTGACACTCCAGCTCATCCCTCCTGGAATTGCTGATGTCTGGAGATGTG
This sequence comes from Chelonia mydas, assembly GCF_015237465.2. NCBI lineage: Eukaryota > Metazoa > Chordata > Testudines > Cheloniidae > Chelonia > Chelonia mydas. The sequence continues at coordinate 112,125,565 of NC_057850.1, read as the reverse complement.
TTCTGTGTAGATGTCCTTCGACCACCTGATGACATAAACAAAAAAACAAACCAAAAAAAGATCCTCCACACCTCACACATCTCCTTCTAGGGAGAGGACAAGAGAACAAACAACATGTGACAGATGTGTAGTCATGTTGCTTAATGCACTTCTGGAAGGCACTCAGATACAGGCAGTCCTCGGACTTACGACACAATTGGTTCCTGAAAATTGTGTTGTAAGTCGAAATGACGTAACACAGACCCGCAATCCACTCCATTGCGGGACCGAGCATTGTAAAGTCGAAACCAATTATCATTAGTCGAATCAGGGTGTCAATTCAGAAGCATCATAAGTGCTGTTCGTCATAAGTCGAATGTCGTAAAGTCAAGGACTGCCTGTACTATGGTGACACATTTGATATAAAAACCCTATCTAGAATAGAATAGAAAACTCTTGGCCTGACTCTCTCTCTTCCTTCCCTCTGGGAGGCTCCTGCCCAATGTGGCACCCCCAGAATGGGGGGTGGCTTCTGGAAGAGCCACCCATTGGGTATGGCGAATCGGGGCAACCACCCCAGGCCCCATGCTTTGGAGGACCCTAGACTCTGGAGCTGGAGCAGTCACCAGCAGCCCCTCTGCCAGAACCTCCCCCACTCCCCAGCACTTCCTGTCCTCTGGTGGGTCCCACCAATCAGAGCCTTCCCCTCCCTCTCAGCACCGACTGCCTGCCACGGATCAGCTGTTTTGCGGCGTCAGGAGGCACTGCAGGGGGATAGGAGAGGAGCGAGGCTCTTAAGATTGCTTGGTGATTTTGGCAGCCTGCCAAACTTTTCCCAATGAACTCAAGTGAAAGAAGGAAAATGGTGATTTTTAATATTGTACAACTCAGCTAAATCTGGATGGAATTTCAGGGGACAAAGAAAAGGCACTTCTATCACCTGAGGGGTTTCTCAAAGGCCTACTGCAAACAATGGGAATGTTAATGCTTCTCAAAGCAAAAGGTCACAGTAAACTTTTATAATGAAAATTGTAAGGCAACCTAAATACAGGGGTTGCTACCAACTCCCCAGTAATAATAAATAATAGTAACAACAACAACAGTCTTTTCAAGAAAGGAAATGTTCAAGATCAGACAGACAAGAGGAAATGATTAGGACCCAGATCCAGAAAAACACTTAAGTATATGCATCACTTTAAGTACATGCTTAAGACCCTTGCTGAATGGAGCCTACATGCCTTTAAAATAAGATCATGCAGGATGGTTGACTTTTTTTTCTTAATCTAATGAAATATCTTTATATACTTAGTTCTTGGTCCTCCAATTCTTGACCTTTATTCTTGGGAGCAGTTCCACTGAAGTCAACTCAAGTGAATAAGGATTTGCAGGATTAGGCCTTTAAAATCTCCACTCATGGTTCCTAATCAGCAAAGCATTAAGCACATGCTTAACTTTAGGCAGGAGATTAATTTCCTGTGACTTCAAAAAAGCTAAGCACATGTATAAATGTGCTGAACTGGGGTCAAAATTCTTGAAGAAATTTTTCTTTGTTCATCTTTTCTTTTAAGGAGAGCAAAGAAATAATGACCTATTTAAAAAAAATATCATGGTTCTTTTAAAATAATGGTTTAGCTGTTGAAAGTTATAGTCTCTGGCTACGGACACTGGTGACATTAGCTGAATTATGTATTACAAGTTTCAGACAAGGAAAGTCTTCCATTTTTGTCTGTGACTGGTAAAATAAAAAATTGCAATAGTGTGTGAAAGTGTCATAACAGCTTTCACAGTTCAGACACATTAAATTACCAGCAATCAGTAAAAGATATTTACTAGGAAAGAATAAAGAGACTGGTCTAGTTTGTACTTGGACTGTTCGAATAGTTTACACAATACCACAAAACCCTTAAGAACTGCATAAGTTGCTGCTTAGGAGGAGAAGAAAGGCCTGAACTAACAGATTCCACTGACTTCACAAGGAATTTTGCCTACATAACGATGACACAATGGAGCCTGTAGAAAGTAGGCTACAACATACCTGGGGTAGCATTTGTGGATATAAACAAATACAGGCATAGGGCACAGGTGAAGAATATAAAAGCCAATAAGAGGGACAAGCTCTTTAGCAGGTAACAAACCAACTGTTGCTATTGCTCCCCTGTATCCTTAAAAACTAAAGTCTCTGTTTTAGTCTGTACGTGTTCTGCAGTGCTTGTATTTTACACATGGATGTTCTGGAGCCCAGCTTCACTTTCTAAGATGACAAATAATGGATCCTGTGATGACATGAAGGTTGCCTGCTGTGTGATAGGGGCGGTGACTCGTTTCTAGTACTTTTAACAGGTTTTGTTTTCTTATTCTAGCTGGAGATGCATGGCACTAAAGTCAACGAAAGCTAATACAGTAAATGGAAACTGCTGTCAGTATGAACCAAATTAGTCAATCCTTTTAGCACAAGTGAATTTCAGATAGCAGCTCAAGCATGACCACTATGATCACAGCCTAGTGTTTATATATACACAGGAACAATGAAGTGGCCTGGCAATTACTGGAAATACATTCCTCAAGCTTTCAGGCTATGCCAAGCTTAAAATTGTGGTCAGCTCATGTGGGAGAAACTAGATCAACTTGGATTTCATTGCAGCAATTGTAATTAAATTGTATGTTTTGCTTTTCTATAAAACTCCCAGTACTAAATGTACAGCAGCTTAAACGACTGTGGCATATATTACACTATATGGGTTGGAATCTCACAGGTATATGGTTATACCTTCTTTTCCTGTCTCAGTAACCTTTCATGCATCATAGACTTATTGCGTCTTTATCTCTACTCTGCCGTTCTGAAAATATTATAGGGACTGATCCAAAACCCACTGAAGGCAATGGAAAGACTCCTGTAGACCTCAATGGACTTTGGTTTATGTCCATAACTAGCAACAGGAAAAACTCAATGTTTAGGATGAAATCCTAGCCCTAGTGAAATCAATCAGAGTTTTGCTTATTTACTTCAATGGGACTAGAATTTCACTCATGGAGTTTGAATTCAGCTCACACAGGCATCCAAAAGTTTGATACTTGCACAATCTATCCACCACTCTGAAGTCTGCAGAATTAGGGTGGAAATCTGAAGACAATAGGTTCCTTTCTGTTTTTTGGAACTTCTACTCCCAGTCCTGGCAAGAAACACCATTAGAGCAGCCACTCTCATTCTCATGGTATTTCAAATAATTCATCCAGGTTAAAACAATATATAATATTTTAAAGGTCCCTTCCTTGTGTATTGTTAGCAGCATCTCACATGATAAAGAAGAGAGAACTTTAAAATCTACTTACTGTTTCTTAATTAATGGAGATGCAAAATTTGCCTTAGCAACGTTGGAGGGAGCGTGCAATAGCCAAGCAGTAGCTCCTGGGGGCTTCATGTCTCCTGACGTACTCGTTAGCCTGCAGAGCAATGGTACTCAGTACAACTGAACAATCACCAGTGGAATCCAGACATCCCCCTCTCATAAGGTCACTAGCACCGATGGCCCCTTTTGTGAGACCCCATATCCTCCCCAGTCAGGATGAACTTGTGGTTAGGACCACTGGGGACTAGGCAGTTCTGGGTTCTATTCTCAGCTCTGACATTGATTTCTGGGGCTAGTCACTTTACCAGAGCTAGTCAGAAAATGGGTTATTTTTCCACAGAAACATTTCAATGTCATCAAAATTTTCCAGTCCAGATTTCAACTTTGCATATCATAACAAAATATGATTTTGGTTTTCAGATTCTTTTTCATTGATACTTGGGTTTTTTTTTTTTTTAAGAAAACTTGGAAAATTCTGTGGAAAGCAGACACTTTTAGCAAAAAACAATCATTCCATTGAAAATCTAATTTTCTGTCAAAAACAATTTTCCACAGAAAATTTTCAACCAACATTTAACTGTTCTGTGCCTTGGTTTCCCCATCTGTAAAAAATGGAGATAATTAGATTTCCTTAAAATTCAGTGCTATGGTATCTAGGGTGGAAATGCTGGAGGGGATGTGTAAATCTAAATAAAGTGTATTTTCATTGAGATCTTTTATTTTAAAAATGTACTAAAACATTTCTATTATTCTATTGGGTTTTGTAAAATACATATATAGTTTTGCAAATATTTCATAGAATAGGTGAAAAATTATACACAAACCCTATGTTTTGAACCTAAAGCATGGACAGTGTTGTTCTATGCACATCCAACTTTTGTGTGTACGCAGAAAAATGGGGCAAAAATTATCCAGCAATTTCAGGAGTTCATTTCCCTTCAGCTTGAGTAGCTTTGGGGTATGTGAAGGACTGAGGTTGCGATGTTTTCTGAACCAGTTTATATATTCCTATTAATAAAATAACCTAATCTATCAAGTAGTATTCACATTGTTTTCAAAAAGTTTGGGGGATTTTTAGTAGGAGAAAGGAAATTATATTTTAGAAACTGACTCCTCTGGTGTTCGACAATTTTTCTCCTAGATCAGAACAGATAAAACATATTTTCACTGAAGCTGCTTCCCCCAGCAGCCTTTTCTTGCAGAAATGTGTTCTTAGGCGTTTCTTGTCAGTGCTCCCCATCGTTTCTCCAAAGTTTGCATTTTTTAACGTATATAAATTTTTCTGTCCATGGCAATAAATATCACGTCTGTCATCCACAGCTATCAATATGTCGCAGAGACTGCTTTTCCATCTCACGCGGTTGTGATGAGCTTTCAAATTTGGCTCCAAGCATTCAACCCTTCTTGGCTCAAGAGCGAAGTAAATCTGCCATAGCCATTAACTCTTACTTTAACCATATCTGAGATCCTGAGTACTGTACTGTAGCCTCTTAGCTCACTAGTGCTGAAAGTACTGCAAATGCCACGATGTTAATATTAAATCAACATGGTATATACTGAATATTCCAGGTGTAATTATCAAAACCCTTTCAATGGGTCTGTACAATAATTTCACAGATGTAACAACGTTGAAGAAATTACAGTAAGCAACCATGAGATAGAACCATATATGGTACTGTTAGAAACTACTGCTGGTTCTAAATCCTTAAGATTGATGGTAGGTTCAAATTCTTCTTTTGTGCCAGAACATGGTTCCTCTCCCCATGTTGCTTCCCTTCTTCCATTGTTTTTTTATGCACCATTATTGCATATCATTTCTCTCATTTTAATCTTTTTAATCATCCCAGAACTTGCATTCCTTTATAATGTAATATAGACATTGTTACATATAGTTGTTTCTTTGTATACAATCACTATTAAGAGAAACTTGGGTTGCATGGTTAAGCATGCAAAAATCAGAAAATAAAAGAGTTAAGGTTGTGTGGACAGAGAAGAGAGACAGAGGAAGACTATAATCACATGCTATTTCTCAAATATTACAATATTTTTAATTTTTTCTACACCTTAGATACACTGCAGCATTTTATTATTCTGTGTACTATTCTGTTTATTCTAGAGCCTATTAAAATAACTTTTATGGAAAGCATACAGCAAAACATTCTCACACAACATACTACAGATGAAGTATAGCAGCAAAGAAATAGTGAAAAGTTGCCTGCATAACTGCATAGAGCCCAACAAATTGTTTGCAAAAAATAATTTATTCATCACATTTGACCTTCCTTTGCTTGCAGATGTTCATAAACAAGATAGCAAAAGTATTCAGTGTGCGAAATTATTTGTGGATTTCTTTATAACAGATGATAAAGTTTATGAATAGTATGACGAGTTCATTGCAAGTATTCTATATTCAGAATTCACACTGATGTTTATTTACATAAGTCACATGGTACTGTTTCTGCTCCTTGTTTGGATGACTTATTGTATGTAACCGCAAAGGGTGGATCGTGCACACTCCTACTATGGGGCACAGTTATTACTACCACTAGTAGTCCCTTTAAAGTTCCATTAATATGCCTGATTGTGGGGTTGGAGCCTAACTCTTTAAGAATATTACAACTGGTGAATACCTGAGCATTTGATCTTAAAATTCACTTTTCATAAATATCCAATGGAATTTTTTTTCACTCTTCACTCCACACTAAGTCACATCCTCCATAATAATATGGCTGAAAAAATATCGATCTGGAAATGTAAAAAAACCCTTTTGTATTTCATACAACAAATATGCCCGCAAATAGGAGAGATTGTTAACTGTTTTCAGAACTTTGTATTCTGCACTTAGTGGCACTCAAATCTTGGCCAGAAAAATACCTTTTTAATCCACACAAGGTAACTTCTGCTATTTTATTAAATGTTACTGAATGCTGTCTCTGATAAATTTAGTACAAAAGCTAATATTTATACTGTATTGGAACAACAATAGTAATAAAAGAAACTAAGTTTATGTTGTGGCAAATATTTGCATTAAGATAAGGAAAGATCTTTCTTAGGAAGAGTTGTAGTTGAGGGATGTCACACACAGATACCTGCTGCTGGCTAGTTGCATGTACCGTTAATGAGTACACATATGACCTTGAAAATCCTAGTGAGAAAGCAGAGAGCCAATCCCACTGGGTTGCTATGGTTCTCATCAGCTGTTTTTTTGTTTCCTATCTGAATAATTCAGCATAAAGTGCAAGTACAGTATTGTAGCAATTCTTTAGCCCAGCTGGCGTGTCTGGAAAAACATTTGTAACTTGAAACCTTCTAGACACTTATATTAGGGGGACTTATTCGTATGTCTGTTTAATTCAAGAGTTGGACACATGGGACTGAATACTGCAAGGTGCTCAGTATCCTCAACTCTCATTTACTTCACTGGTGAGTTAAGCATATGAGAACTTTGGGAGATCATGTCCATAAAGTCAAATTCATCCCCGCTATATTGAAGAGCAGCCGATCACTCTTCTTCTTTACCTGTCAGGAGCAGCTGTTTTCAGAGGTCTGCCCTATATTCACTAGGTCACTTTGGAATTAAACAGAGTCAAATTGCTCTAAGTACAAGAGCTCCCCAAAATAATGTCCTTCTGTTCTTTGCAGAGAATCTTGTAGGTCTTTGAATTCCACTATATATGTAGCCTGTAACTCAGAAAGAGTTTTAGGCTTAAGTCTCCAGGCAAGCTTGAGTCAACACCACTTCAAATCAAGACAGAGTGAAATCATGAATACACTCCATCACGCATGTCTCTGCTGAACAGTTCGGTACAGCCCAATTCCCCGTGACAATGGAGTTAAGGGAATGAAACATGTTGTTTGGAAACAGCAAAAAGCTGTCAGCAGTAACCACTGTCTATAGCCATGCTGGGCTAAGCTCGGTACTGTTGCTTGTCATTTATTATTTATTTACTTTACAAAAAATGGATTTGGGATAAAGCGCTTCCACATACAAGCAACAATGGTACTCCAATAAGCCAGTGATGAATCCAATCCTAGTTCTAGGTTTGTTTTCTTTTTCATCATCTACATAAATACATCAGAGAAAACATTCATCTGTCTACACTTTATGTGGTGTGAAGCAGCCCCAGAAGCATTTTGCAAAAGCAGTCACAGAAAAATTGTCTGGGGAGGAGAAAAGGAAAGTCATTAAAGTCTGCATGCAAGCAGCAAGAGTGAGAGACTGCTCGAGAAGAAACAAAATAAAACAAACTTGCTGAGCATATTTAAAGGCACTGCCATTCCAACAGCAAGCTCAAAGTATTTATCAGCGACTGCAACACACAACAAAGTAGCAAGAATAGCTGCAGCAAAATGTGAGAAAACAATCATAACAGATGGAGATGACAAATTAATAGATGGAGATAAAGATCCTTAAGAGAAATATTCAGTGCCTTGGTTTGCCTGGAAAAGTTGGGTTTGGGGATTTTAGTTATTTATTTTAATTGCAGGCTGCCTGTTTAGCAGGCAGGAAAAGGTCAGCTTGTCCAGACAGATCTGTTTAAGTTCATCAGCGGCTGTTTGTCACTAAGATTTTGCTTTCATTTCTGTCCACTATGAGATTATGTCATTTGTGGCAGGCAAATCTTCCCAAGCTGTTTTTGATATCATCGATCGCCTTATTTTGAAGCATAAAGTACATTTCTCAGCAAGTCTGCTGGATGGATACAGTCACAGAACAAAATAAATATGCTCCTGTTTTTGTCTGATGCACAGATAGCCATGGCACTCCAAAGCTCAGAATGCTATTGTCATATATATGAAGGGAAGGGTAAACACCTTAAAATCCCTCCTGGCCAGAGGAAAAACCCTTTCACCTGTAAAGGGTTAAGAAGCTAAGATAACCTCGCTTGCACCTCACCAAAATGACCAATGAGGAGACAAGATACTTTCAAAGCTGGAGTGGGGGCGGGGAACAAAGGGTTCTCTTTGTCTGTGTGTTGTTTTTGCCGGGACCAGAGCAGGAATGCAGGTCAGAACTCCTGTAAAGTGTTAGTAAGCAATCTAGTTAAATATGCGTTAGATTCTGTTTTGTTTAAATGGCTGATAAAGTAAGTTGTGCTGAATGGAATGTATATTCCTGTTTTTTTATCTTTTTGTAACTTAAGGTTTTGCCTAGAGGGATTCTCTATGTTTTGAATCTGATTACCCTGTAAGGTATTTACCATCCTGATTTTACAGAGGTGATTCTTTTACTTTTTCTTTAATTAAAATTCTTCTTTTAAGAACCTGATTGCTTTTTGTTGTTCTTAAGATCCAAGGGTTTGGGTCTGTGTTCACCTATGCAAATTGGTGAAGATCTTTATCAAGCCTTCCTCAGGAAAGGGGGTGTAGTGCTTGGGGGGATATCTGGGGGGAGGGGGGAGCCGTTTCCAAGTGGGCACTTCCCCTGTTCTTTCTGTAACACTTTGGTGGTGGCAGCGTTTAACCTAAGCTGGTAAGAATAAGCTTAGGGGGTCTTTCATGCAGGTCCCCACATCTGTACCCTAGAGTTCAGAGTGGGGAAGGAACCTTGATAGCTGTGCTCAAGGTCACTATTGATAATGATTCCACAAACTAGGGATGACACAACTCATTTGACCAAGTTTAGATCCCATTCATAAAAGTTTAATGAAACCCCAAGGTTTTTTTTCCCTCTCTCTCTTCAGTTTACTAAAAACTCTGATGAACCCAGAACATCATCAGGTTCTCCCATCCCTCATGTTGATAGTCATTTGGGGCCTACTCCTGCATTCCTCGAACACCTCAAATTCCCACCAGCATCAATGGCAATTTGGGTGATGCAAAGAATACAGGTGTAAAAAGAGAAAATGTGTGTGTGAGGGAGATTATATTCAGAATACATGCCGGTGTGATGCAAAGGGCTCAGCCGCATGAATGTGAGATGGCAATATCCCTCATGCGGGACAAAGCCACAATGAGTTGGGCAGATCATCCCAAATAAGTGTTGATAAAATCTTTATATCATGTTACACTATTGTGCTATTCGGTATAGACCTCATACATTACAGAAAAACAATTTTAGAAATGCTTTAAAGAGTGTTTTAAAATGTTACTGGTATTACTTCCATGGGTTCAACTTAGCAGGCCTCAGAGAAAGAAAATAACTAAAAAATTACAGACGCATCTAAAGAAATGTCTTAAAGCAGCTTTTCTGAATGTAATGTATCCAATCTACCTATCTAGATACTTCTTTGCTCCCCCATGACTATAGCATCTGAGCGCCTCCCAACTATTTAAAAATAGATACAGCAATAATAGTGTACTTTTATTTTGTCAGATAAATTGTGGGATTAATGAGAGTGGAAAATGTATATTTTATTTTAATTGTGCATTTGGAGTGCATTGTAAAGTCTTTATTAAAGGAAAATCAGGTCAAGGAATGAGCTTTGCAGTTAGTTGTGGTTAAATGCATGTGATTTTTATCTCTGTAAGGAGTAAGTTCCAGAGTGTAGGACCAGCTCCTGTAAAGACTGGTCCCTCAGGTTCTCGAGCTTCCCCCTACTGGCCCAGAGTTTCATGGTTCCAGTGGAATGGACCTGCCATGGCACATTATGATTGCAGAAGTGACCACAAATAGCTTTGTCCAACCCCTGGAGGGCTTTGAATATCAGGACAGAGACCTTAAAATTGACTCTTTATTCAATGGAGAACCAAGGAGCAGGGTGCCAAGGTGATGTTCTCATGGACACCTCTTGCCAGGGAGATGCTAGGCTGCTGCATTTTGTACCAAATGAAGCTTTTCAGGGCATGTGGCTTCATTACTAGATATGAGATGCAATCATGAAGCCTTGACATCACAAGTACAAGCAGGTGTGTGACAAAACCAAAGTCTGATTTTAAGGTCTGCTATTTCAGGCTGCTCCAATGCTAAAATCTAGTGCCAGGTATCCCACTGAAAAGCTAGGACTCTTCCCTTTTCCATAGTATAAAGCTATAAAGCTTCAGTGGTGTAAAGATCTCAGTTCTGAGTGGCTGAGAGTCATCATACTTCAGACTTGTCACTGTTACAGACCTGCCTATTGTCCACAACTGCCTCAGGCCTTGTGTAATTTGAATGGAAAAATTCCATATTGGGAAGTGAGTAGGAGGTAGGGGAAGAAGTAAACCTCTCCATAGCAGGTTGTTGCTCCGAGGCTTGGAGTGTTATAAGAAATCTCTGTGGAAACAGATTAATGGGCAGAATGCAGGTGAGGTGGCCACAGGTACGTGATAAATGAAATTTAACACTTGGATAACTACACCACATGTGTGTCTGTGCATCTTACCCACTGGGACTGCTTCTAACATGCCAAACTACTCTGCTGCTTCCCAACAATCAATTGGAGCTGAGGACTCTCAGCCTCTCCCAGGAGGCAACCATAGTTAGACTTGATATTCTTTCTTGCCCAGTTCAAAGAGCTCAGATAAGAACAAATCTAAAATGGTTATGCAGCAGGTAGTCAAGAAAATGAGAGCATCTCTAGCTATATGCAAAAGAAAAAGGGACTCCCCCACAGGAGCAAATCTCACAAAGCATTCCACAGGAGTATATTTAATTTAACCCTCTCATATTCTATTTTGCCCAAAAAATCTTTATTGTTATGGAGGCATCTGAAGGCAAGCAGCCAGTTTAACTTCAGAGAGAAAGACAAGCGGCTGAGTTCTGACCTTTTACAGTCTCACAGAATAGTGGATGACTGCTTTAATAGGTGAGTATTCTGTTATTTCACAGGTTTCAGAGTAGCAGCCATGTTAGTCTGTATTCGCAAAAAGAAAAGGAGGACTTGTGGCACCTTAGAGACTAACCAGTTTATTTGAGCATAAGCTATCGTGAGCTACATGAGCATAAGCTTTCATGAGCTACAGCTCACTTAAGAAAGCTTAAGCTCAAATAAATTGGTTAGTCTCTAAGGTGCCACAAGTACTCCTGTTATTTCACAGCTATGCTGGCTTCCTAAGCAAAGGAGACATTGTTGCCAATCCTGGAAATATAGGACAAAGGTAAATTGGGCACAAGCAAAAATCTCCATTTCCTTCTAAGACGTAAGCTAAATTTGCAAATAAATATCAAACTTCTCGACAAAACAGACTTAGAATAAACATAGATTGGATTTAGTTTCGGACAGATGGATGGATTCATATCCAAATAGATATCCCAGGGTCAGCAGAAAATTGCAAACTGCTAGGCAGAGCGAGGAGCTGATCTTTGTTTTCCCTGACCAGAGAAGCACAGATCAATTCCCGCACACTGCCTGTTTTCTGTAAACCCCAAATGACTCCGAAGCAATTGGCTCTCTCCCCTTTCCCCTGAAAGGAGGGAGAAACAAGACACGTCTCAGTTGCCTTCATGGATGATCTTCCAAACCCAGCTTTTCAGTCATGGTGCCACAGGGGAATTCATTTTGGAATGGCATACTATGAGCAAACTGCAAACCATAACTAATTCCTTGTGCTAACCTGTTCTTCTTATTGCAAGTCTAAAAGTCTTAAGACTTACATTTTGCATATACACCATTCTAAAATGTTTTTTTAATGATCCTGTTCTTCAATCCTCATAAAGGCAGAATTCCTATTGGTTTCAATGGGAGCTTTGTTTGAGTCAGGACAGTAGGGCTGGACCAGAAAAAGTGAGAAGCAGAGACTTGTGCTCCCTCACAAATGCAGGTCTTTTCATGGATTCCATTGGCTGACTGATTTCATTGATGGCTTTCCTGCATTTAAATATAACAATTTATTCAATATCTTAAAACTGGAAACCTATTGCATGCCATTTTGCCCAAAAATGTAAATACAGGAGACATGATTGTTAATTGCACTAAGGCCCCTTTCCATCAGACAGACAGGTGGCCTTAAAGTGGATGGAAACAACACCCTGCAAAAATCCTCTGCCGCTACAGAGGGTTTCCTGAGCTAGTTTAAAACTGACTCTAGGCTGCCCCTGCTCCTAGCCCCTGGTAGGAAGGAGAAAGCAAGTTAAGGCGGGGAAGGCAGGTGACCAGAGCAAACTGTACTACAGCTATTCCTGGCTTCCCAGGCCACACAGGGAGTCATGGGAAGAAGGGCATAAATTAGAACTGCCCTGAAGCTGCTCTAATTTATAGCCATAGAATATGCAGAACACAAAAGGTGACTTAAAATCAGCTTTGCCTACCCACTGTGTTCCTGCCCCAAGCACAGTAACTGTATAACTGAGAACTGGGCCCAGGTTGGCCAGATTATGGGCAGTTCAATCAAGTGCTCTAGATATATACAACATCGCATAAAAGGCCCGCAATCTAAACAGGATTAAATAGAGTTAGTTAAAGTCTGAATGGCAAACCCATTTCCAGGGTAACGTCTCTCCCTGTTTTAGCTGAGCCGATTTCTGCAGTTATTTGTGTAAGTAAACAATGCCAAGCTATACAGTAGTAAATAAATAGGTTCCATGAATTAATTTTTACTGGAACACTGAGCAACTCCCATGAAACCTGCCAGAACCTATAAATAAAAATAAAATTTTAAATCTATTCCTGGTGTTTTTTTCATTGTAAGTTATGATCTCTGCAGTTTGTACTAAATAATCAATATTAGTTAAAATTTTCTATTCTCTCCAGAGGATAGTGTGCTCAGGGTTTTATAATGAAATATCATAATGTTCACTAGGTTTATATATCATACATACATTGTAAAATAAAGGTCTGACGGTCGCCATGATTGAATCTCAACTCCATAAAATGTCGAGGATTTTCCATTTGCTCTTTGGAAAGCTCCAGCAATATTTATTCTTTCCTAAAGTTTAGGGCCTTCTGAATGCGTCTCTTCCTTGGGATTACACTGCATTCTCTGCTAGTTCTCCATGTTTCCTTATCTCACTTTGCATGAAACACAATCATTTAAAATAGCAAACTTAAGTTAATTGCCATAGACAAGTGTTAATAGATTTTAATAATGCTTTATTAGAATTTATGCAAATTGGGCTGCACTGAGAATCTGTATAAAATCCTCGCTGTTACAGCCATTTTTCTCCTGGTTGTCTTTATATACAGTACAAGAAGAGGAAGCTTTAATGAGTACTTTCTGACAGGATCTGGTGATGGAAATGCTGTTCTTATGAGCAGAAATAGGTGTCAAAGATTCTTTAAAATTATGAGTTTCATAATTCATTAATTAGCACACTGTTGTCTTATCTCAGGGTTTTTTTTGTTTTGTTTTTGTAACTACCCTCCAGATTTGCTTTATATTAGAGGTTTTTTTCCTGATTATTTTTTATCTGGATATACGTGGGCGCACGGTGTCACAGAGCATTATTCTGTCGACTCTGCTGTAGATTATTCCATGGATATACATTTTAGTATGTAAAACCAGTAAAGTTACACAAAGCATTAATTGTACACTGGGAAGGAAAGGTAACAAATGAGGCTAGGTTTATGAATTAGTGTACTATTGATACAGCAGGAATACAAAAGCAAGTCAAAGTTAAGACAGTAAACAATGAGATTCCATATTAACGAACCCACCATTTTCACTTTCTTCTGCTAACCTGCAGACTGTGTCTCAGAACAAAACAATCTCATTTAGCAGGGAAGGATTCAGTTACAACAGGGGTTCTCAGCCTTTTTCTCGCTGAGGCCCCCCCCAACATGCGGTAAAAACTTCACGGCCCATCTCTGCCACAACAACTCATTTTCTGCATATAAAAGCCAGGGCTGGTGTTAAGGGGTAGCAAGCAGGGCAGTTGCCCTGGGTCCCCATGCCACAGGGGCCTCCACGAAGCTATGTTGCTCAGGCTCCAACTTCAGCCCTGTGTGGTGGGGCTCAGGGCCCCAGGCTTCAGCCCCATGTGATGGGACTTTGGCTTTCTGCCCTGGGCTCCAGTGAGTCTAATGCTGGCCCTGCTTGGTGGACCCCCTGAAACCTGCTTGTGGCCCCCCCAGGGGGCCCCGGACCCCTGATTGAGAACCACTGAGCTACAACATAACTCCTCATTGATATCAATGGACGATACGCATGTGAACTGAGAACAGCAAATGGCTCTATATGTAAATCATAAAAATTAGAGAAGGGAAAGTCCCTTTAGATTATCTGATCCGTATCTCACTTACTGTTATATCTGGGAAACAGGGAGTAGGTCAAGGATAGAACAACTTCGAGCTTTAACTAAGCTTAGATTTTGTCACTTAACTAAGGGGCAAATATTCCAAATCAGGGCTCGCTTTGGGTGCACACACATCTTCAGGCTCACCATCATTTAAACACACAAACAATAGTGCTCACAACCCCCAAAGCTCTGTGTATGTGTTGATGGGATTGAGGCCATTTTGCAAATTTGCCCCTTAAATTCATTCATGTGCTTTTGTATCTAATCCTTTTTAAATATAAATCACATAACAAATCTCTATTAATGATCATGATCTAGAAAGATAATTAGCTCTTGGAAACGACTCACCAAAATATTTTCTGTTTATGGCAGGTTGCATTTTGGGGCCCAAATCAATACCAATGGAACCATTCTATTACATATACTACCTAAAATATTTCCTGTTGTGTTCTATTAGGTTACTAAGCCCTGCCAAAGAACTAAGGCATTAAATGATTTCCCCATTTAAACATGCGGAAACCAAGAAACAGAAAGTTTAACGTGACTTATTCAACATCACACAAGAAGGGTGAAATCCTAGCCTTATTCAAACCAATGACAAAACTCCCACTGACTTCAGTGGGGTCCAGAATTTCAACCAAAGTCTTTTCCAGAGCCAGGAGTAGATCTCTCGTCTCTGGATTCCCACTCCTGACTTATAGTCACAAAACTACCCATCCTATATCACCACAATACAAGTCAATGGGACTTTTCAGATTCATCAATAACATGCCAGGGACATCATTGGCAGTGGCCATACAGGAATCTGAAGCAGCTACACTTCATAATGTGGGTAACCTTTTTTCAAAAGTTAACTACTGCACTCTCCCTTGGACAATTTATTAGACAAAAACAACAGAATCCTAGCACACGTACCCATACATAACAAAGACGCAGCACTTTTGATTTTACATTACAATGGGCAGAACAAATCTTAAACCAACAGAATCTTGCTTTTAACCACTGAGGGAACGATTTTCAGAAGTACAAAGAGACATTAAGTACCTGGTTAATAGAAGTTGAATGCCTATTATCTCTCTGTGCCTTTGAAAATCTCCTGTGTATTTTAAACTAGATCTAGGATCTATTCAAGAATCTAGCCTATGCTGCCATTGACTTCAAAGTGTACTGGATCAGGCCTTTAATGTTCATAATTCATTTCTCGTGTAACTTCATTGAAGTCAGTAGAATTATACTGGAGATAAATTTGCTCGTTTGTGTAAGCCTTACAAAAATTGTGTGTAGGTTGACAACATGGAGCCCTTAAAAATAAAATAAAATAAATAAATAAATAAAAAGGGCTTTCAAATGGAAATGGTGACTAACCCTTACTTATAATTAATCCCAGATATTCTCAAAGACCTTCTTTTACCTTCAAATGAAACTAATTACTAGTGTTTCTCGCTTGTAGTTTTTCACTGTGCTGCAGAACAGCAGCAGCTGGGCTGTCTTTTTGTATTTAGTCGTAAAGGGCTTTCAATAAATCTGTTTTGAATTCTGTTAGCCCCACCCTCTCCCCCCACAAAAAATTCATTCAAGAATTACAAGCTAGTAAAGTGATTTATAACAGCACACAGCATGGTGCAGAACACACTCTGGCAGGTGAGTGAATTGCTCCAGCCTTCCTCAGATGTGATCAGGTGTAAACAAGTAGCAAATCTTGTTCTATCCAGAGTGCTGAGTGGGAGAAGTGGCCAGTGACTGCTTTACCCCACAAACATTGCCTGCTGGAGCAGGATTGCTTTGGACATACCAAGGAGTTGCAGACACTCCATCTTGCCCGGGCTGCAGATAACAGTTGAAGAACTAACCATGCCCCCTCGTTGTGGCCATCACATGCCCACCCAGCATGGGAGCAGGTCTGCCACCCTACTGCTCCTTTGAGTGTTGAGTTGAAATCCTGCTAGTACATGATGGGGGGGGGAAATAGGGACAGAAGGTCCTTACCCTAAAGAGTCAAACCCCACTGGTGCACCCAGTGCACATTGCTCAGGAGCTAGTCCGTAGTGTCCTCTGATTCTAACAATATATGTACCGGAACTTGTGAATTATGGGAGCCTCTAATTAGCTAACTGGCTGTTTCTTATTTGTAATCTAAACGCTTGCTTTCAGTATTGTGATGCAGTAACTTCCTGGATTAGTGTAGAGCAGTCATACATGTGACAGAAAACACAGATTACCAATGTTGCCAGCTTTCACAATTTTATCATGAGTCTCATGATATGTGGTATTTTTCCAGCTGCCCTAGCTACGTGATGACGTCAGAATCTCATCTTTCATTTACAAAACAAAACAAAAACAAAAAAGTGTTTCTATTCTAAATGGTTATGAAGGAAAGCTTCAAAACATGAACCTTAAAGGCAGGGCCTCCTAATAATTTAAACAGCACTGGAGGCCTAAGTTATGGTACCCTCCCTACGCTGCTTTTGGCAACAGCGGTGGCCAGCATCTCCCCAGTACTGCGTGCTGCAGCATTGCCCCAGCATGCCCCCAACCTGCCCCACTTCTGACACATTTCTTCCTCCCCCATCATGTCCTTATGTTAGGGCTTGTGAGGGACGTGCGGGGGCCAGAGGGGTCCTTGGAAGGCAGTCTAATAGCGGTCTCCCACAGTTCCTGTGCTGAGTGAATTCTCTCCCAGTCAAAATCACATTTATGCCAGGTATAGAAGTTAGAGCAGGATTTTTATCATAATTATTAAAAGAAGAGATTTTAGTTACTGATAGAGATAATAGGGGAGGAGGCAGAAACCTGCTTCTGCCAGCATATTCTAGGTCATAAATATTCCTGCTAACTTGTGCTGTAGTTTAGCAGATTCTTCCTTTCATTGGATAACAGTAGTTTGTGTATTTTCTTTTCTTTTTCACTTGTAAAATAAAGAAGACATTTATATAACCCTTGCCTGGGTTCTTGATGGGATATTTCAACAGTTCACGGAGCAAGGTTTATGGGAGAAACTGAAAACAGTTTTACAGTGGCAACTCAGCAGTTGTCTTAAAATACCTAAATAACTGAGCTGGTTGGAAAATTTGGACAAATGCAACATTTTGATAATAAATAGAAAATCAGTTTCACATTTTTTCTTGAATATTTCTCCCCATTGTTGGCCAGCTCTTTCAAATAAGTTCTTGCTGTTGAATATTGCCAGTAATCAAGGGATTTCAAGTGTAATGAAGTACAATGGAAACACAGGAGAATCAGAGGAAACCTTCTCTGTTTTTTAGACATATAACTGGCAAGTTTTGAAGGTCCATCACTGTATGTTAGGAAATAGAGCTATTGGGCCAGATTTCCAATGGAGATCTGCACCCATCACTGTTTGAGTGCTGACCCCTTCTGAAAACTCTAACCTAAAATGTTTGTTATTTCATTCACCCATTCCTGCAATCTGAGCTTTCGCAGGGGCTAGTGGAGCCCTTTCTTGGTGAAAGTTTTTTTTACAGTTCAATCAGTCAAGTCAGCATGCCAAGAAAAAAAACAAAATCTTTGCAAAATGGATCTTGCAAAATGCTGTACGTATTTTTAGTAAGCGAATGATCTCGCATTTATGGCATGCTTTTCATCACAAATGCTCCCCATGGAATTTACAAACCTAAGCCCTGATCCTACAAACTAGTCTGTGAAGAACTTCTGTCTCCCTGCAGAGCCCTACTGAAGCCATCGGAGGTCCAAAACAAGTGTAAGTCTGTCCATGTGCAGCAGCTTGCAGGATCAAAGCCTTAAATTGGTTTACAATGGAGTACCCGGATCACTTACATATCAATAAAATACACTGAAAGGAAGTTCAGCAACACTACCCAACAGGCTCTACTGAGATGAATTTTAATGAGAGTAAAGTGCAGTTCTATTCTGAAAAATGACTCTGTAAAAATAACTTCTTATACAGCAGATTTGCGTTCTGAGTACTAACTTACGACTTTAAGAATTAAAATAAGTGTTTGCTGCTTTTTGCTCCTGTTCGCCCTACGCAGCCAACACAGCTAAAAGAAAATGAGCTGGATTCAATTCTAGATTGATGAATTGTCAAAAGACAAATCCAAATATCTGTTTACTAGAAAACTTGAGCTCAGTTTGTCTGGAAATCAGAGAGACACAGTCATAAGGCATTTCCATCAAGTCATTTTTACAGTTGCTTTTCTGAGCAGAGCCATGCTTTTAGGCCCACAAAATCTATATTCAGAAAAAGAAAAAACTAGAAAAGATTAATTATTGCGAGAGAGGTGGTCAGTGAGGAATATGATTATGGGAAAGAAATGCCTATCTCAATAAAATGCTGGTGTAACAATCTGGGAAAGATAGTTCTAAATGATTGTATCTTCCTTTGTGAGACAAACTTTGAAATGCTCTGTGACGCATGACTGTGTGGAAGAGCCAGTTTCTTTTGGGTTCCTGCTTCCTTTTTATAGAATGTGATAACCCTCAACAAAAATACCAAAAAATTAGAATTGTAAAATAGCCAGGGTACACTCTCTTGATTTCTAAAACCAACTTGAAAAAAAAAGTTTGTTGCTTCACTGAAAGGACTGGCTGAAATAATTAACATTCACATTTTCTGTGCTAGTTTATACATTTTTTGCTTATCTTTTCATTCCATTTTGTGATGAAGGCTTCATAATGAAAAGCACTTAGAATACTGCATTGTGAAATGTGATTTGATTATTCTGTTCTCTCATTATCTTTGACCAAAGGGTACAGCTGTCTAAGAGCCACTACTCCCATCCCCTTGCCCACCATGTCTGCCTTATTGTCAAACCACACCCCGCAAATTACAGACTCGGGACCAAATGTGTTTACTTCATTAGAACTTTGATCTCCAATTGCCACTAGCCTAGTAGGGTAATAGTTACATTTGAGGTCATTACAAGGTCTCAAAGAAATTTCCACTTTAATCACTGACTACCAGACAACTTATAAGTAATAGGCATAAATTGTACTCTGGATCTGGATGAAGGATTGTCGTAGGAACAGAACATGAGCTGATGTGAGATTTTTTTTTTTTTGCGCTGATCTAGTAAACATTTACTTTTAATTGATTTATAATAATAAAATAATAAACAAAATAACAGTAAAAGATAATGTCTACATTTCCACATCAGCCACAATTCCTGATGCATGTTTTTTAAGAAATGGGGAAATTACAACTCAGATAGATTTATATTTATCAAAGTAAATATCCTTCTTACTTGTTATATACACCCTCCTTGATAGCTTAGGATATTAAAAGCACCACTCTCCTACTCTCTACCCCATGCTCTTTTCCATTCCCATCCCAAAACGCAGAGGCTGAAGACTGAAAGGTTTCAGAAAGAAATGGAGAGACTTGGCACATGTAAATTTTACTGCCTGACTTCACTGTCACTGATTACAGCTGACGGAGAGTTAATAAAAGAGCAAAGCTAGCTGTCAGAACAGATTAGTGTGTGCAAAGGACAAGACAAAGGAATAATGCCATCGTTATTATTTATGGTCATTAACTGGGTTGAATTCACTCCTACAGCATCCTACCTGGGCAGTAAAAATGATCATCTAATCACAAAATCTTGCTTTTATATTCAAAACAATATAATTGTGTGTGTGTTGGCTTGCAGCCTGCTATGAAGAATTTGTTTCAGGAACTAACCAGGGCGGATACCACATACCTAGCTAACATGCATGTGAAGGCTGTCACTGGAATTTTGACTTTATGAAGAATATTTGTTCCTTGTACAAATCTCTTCTTATATACCAACTTGTAATTTATCTATTTTTTTGTATTTTCCGTGATGAAATTGCACCCTTCCTCTGGACACATGATTACTGCCACCCATGCTGAAGATATAGATTTGGAGGGAGGAAAGTTCCTTGGGAATCACAGATAATTTAGCGGTCCCCTCCTATACACTAATGTTCACTAATAAGGGTAGTAGCTGTAGGTCCTGCTCTCCTAGGCAATTGTGGGGTTTTGTTTTGTTTTTTTAAAGAAACATGATCTATTGACTCATTATATTACTGCAATTTGTTCTACATTGGGCTACACCTGAAATCTAACCAGAAATTGAAGCTGGTGTCACCACATCTGTAGCCGTCTTACTTAGTGGTGCATCTTGCCAGGAGTACATGACCCTCGTGCTCTGGGATCTTCTTACTGGTTTCTGGGAGGAGTTTAAGATTTTGACTTTTGACCTATAATGTCCTAACAGGCTTTGGACCTGTCAGAAGTGCTTAAATTTGTGCCAGGGCTGAGCCCCAGCACCTCTGGGCTTGCAGCTTGAGTTATGAATGTAAAAAAATTGCTTGAGCCCCGACACCTCTTTCATTACAAATTAAGCACTGCCTGTCAATGTGAGAAACTTGTGACCTGCCAATGTGAGAGCTGTCTCTCCTTTCCTTGCACCATACCGCAGCAGCTGTGGTCAGAAAAGGCAGACAAACTCAAGTTCCCCAAATGTGAAGGAGGGAGTTTCTGGCTTGTCATCTTCAGTGATGGGCACACGACTTTGGCATTCTTTCCTTGCCCATAGATCTTCCACGCATGTTACAGAGCCCATCATTTTCTCAGCCTTTTGGGGAACGGGGGAGCGTGATAAGTATATGTATTGGCGAGTGTGATGGAATACTTCTTATGTATTGTTCAATGTGGTTGATCTCTCTGGTTGATTATTTCTTGATTTTAGAGAAGTGGCTGGTTTTTTAATGTCAATGTATATTTTGTGTTTATAGCAAAGGGATCTACAGCACAGAATCGGCACTTTTATTCTGTTATATATCTAAATAAATGAGCCCATATAAGCCTAGGCCTATCCATCATCACACAGGCTGCCATGCAGAGGAGTTATAACAGCCCCCTCATGTGCTCAAAGCACAGAGTGAAGAATCAGGAGCAGGTACGTGAACAAGTGGTGTTCCTCTCCATGAATTCCGTTCTTCACCAGCTGCAGTATGCTGCAACTTGCTCCTGAGAAGACAGTTTAAGTGGCTTCTTTTGTTGGTTTGTTTTGCTTTCTGGGGCACATCTCCTCCAATATAAATAAATCAGCCTGCTCCAAAGCCAGCTTGAGTAGTGTGCTAAGTGGTTGTGAGGGAGGAACCACACAGAGAACATCTGGAGGGTTTGTAAAGAAAAGTCTTTATTTAACCCCTACTGTTTGTCTCCTCACTAAAACCCATATCTATGTATCTGCGACAAGTATGAGACAGTCACAAGGAAAGGCTGAGGAATTAGCTCTATACAGCCAGAGCAGCACAGAGGGTTACACCACAAGGGGATCAAAAGATATTTTACCACATTGTGCCAAAATTGGAAGCTCAGCAATGACACTCCCTCCCTACAAATTCCGATGAGGTCTAGGCTCACAGTCAAATCTCTTCATCTTAAATCACTCCTACAGCTTTGGTTCAGAACTGGATCCAAAACCAGAAGGGATCTATCACACAAAAACAACTGAGCTCTGGAGATTTCAGCTTTTTGGAGTCAAAATGTTGCAAGAATAACTCTCAAGACTTTGCTGCTGTCAAATGCTAATTCTAGCCCTCGTGCAGTCTTCTCTTCCAAAACTAAACTAAACCTAATTCCTTCACTAAGCCTAACTGGATCCAAACACGGTTTCCTCAAGTCATCTCTACTATACTTAAGGTATTATTATTAAAAGGTCATATATTTAAAGACTGCGCCTGAATCTCTGCATCCAAACAATAGACTTTGCAGTTATAAATAGCTCCTACCCATGCAAATTGGGTGGGTAAGGCCTTCATTTTTTTAAAGGGCTCACTGACTCTGGGAGCCTCCTTCTTTAGACTGTGGGGCCTCAGCACCACTGAAAATCAGATTCTAGGTATCTAAATGGGGCACCCAAAATTAATGGAGAGTTTAAAAAGTTTTAGAATAGCGACCAGATTTATGAACGTTTTTAGGCACTAAGAGCACAGATAGGCAACTACTGGGATATACAGAAGCACCTGAGGGAGTTAGGCACCTTGATCCCATTGAAATCAATGGGAGTTAGGTGCCTACCCTGCTTCCGTACACCTGTAAATCTTAGTAGATGCCTCTCTGCATGTTGAGGTATCCTCTTTGTAAATCCAGTCCTAGATGGCTATCTGATTTGCGCATGCAAATTCTGCTATTTGAAAATATATTTCTACAAGGATCTACGTATGTCTAACCAGTTTTGCAAGTTACTTAAACTTGTAAAAACAAAAGTAAGGAATGAATTAATTTTAAAAAAATCTTTCATGGCCCTCTTGCAATTTTTGATTTTTGTTTTTGAGGGTGAGGGGTTGTGAGATATTTGCATACAGGGATGTGAGCTCTATGCAGGTTTCAAATTCCCATCTCCTGCCATGGAGGCAAACTTCAAGAGCCTAGACATTTCACTTATTTGCTTATATATAAAAGTTTGTCCTTATACGGTATGAGTGCACACTGTAGAAGCTAGGCAACACATTATTCCAAGGCAGTTAAAGGCCATTGAACGAGATTTGGGCAGACCTGTGATGGCATTCTCAGATCTTTATAAAAGTAGTTGGATGCCCAGGGGACTTAAATATTCTTATGACCAAGCAAGTACTATAGGACACCTCAGCAGACATAGCAGGCAGTGCATGTGTATATGTATGTATAGTATAATACACAGCCACCAAATTCTCTCATCCTTATGAATAAAAATGAATCCAATGTGCTCTCATTTCAGCGAACTGTCATTTTACTGCCTTTCCAAAGCAAAACCTTAGTATCTGAAGAGTTATTCTATTGGAGAAACATCAGATTAGCCACAACTGTTCTCCTTTTTGCTACAGCTCACTTATTTCCTTCATCAATATTTATTTTAAATACACATGAGAGTTCAAACTATTTTGTGAAATTATGAAATCAGGACACTTAATCGATACACAGTTTTAAAATCTCAGTAAACATAAGTAAAATTCAGCATCTGTGCAAACTTTCAAATATGGCTAGATGGAGGAGTTTTTTGTTTTTGTTTTTTAATTCTCCCAGGCAAAGACCCAGTAAGTTAAAAATTTGCTCCAGGCTAAAATGTAACAAGTAAGTTATAAACCCCTCAAATAGGAGTTCATAATGGAAACAGCTGCTCAACTCAAACTATAGAGGGTGCAACTATAATAAAAACCACAGGAGTTCACATTAACAATGGCATCCCCTTATACTCTTTCCTGTTACCTATCCATTAACTGAACCATACTACTTAATGGAGGTAAAAGCTACAGGGTTCTCCCCCATAACAAGGTAGGCAAAATATAGGTGCTAAATAACATATCCCCAAATGTTAGCAGACAGATATCTCTCCCCCAGAGGACTGAATCTCCAATCTAGATAGAACATCCCACACCAATGATTTACAGTTAGGGTAACATTCCAGTCCATTCAGAGCAAAACAGTACTGTCAGCTATACCTCATTCAGTATCTTGAACAAATATTGGGCGTACTCCTATAGCCACTCTGCGCATGGAGCTCTCCCTGGACTCCTATACACAGAGCAACTGTAAATAAGTTCCTGAGAGAGAGAAATGGATAGAGCACCAATCACTGTAGTATCTAGCTGCTGAGGAATCATCCTGTAGAGAACTGCATGATGAGCTATAAAATATATTGCAGAAAGGGACAATTTTCATTTAAAATTTAGCCATATATGAAAAATAGATTGTAAAGATATTAATGAAGAGGGCCGTATTGTGGCATTAACCCCAGACTCACACTCTGAGTGGTGCCCCTGCATATCCAGGAAGACCAAGTGGAGATACCACCTGAAGACAGTGTGCAATGTTTATACTCACCAAGCTTTGCACTCACAGATAAAGACCACATAAGACCTATTTGCAGTTTTGGCCCACTCCATCTGCTCCCTTCCTCCATAGCTTGCAATCTACATTAAATGGATTAGATAACAAGTAGAAATGAATCATAAGAGGACAAGGAAAAACATAAAACTGAAGACAAGGCAAAGCTCTTTGGAGAGGATTATTTACAAAGAATTTGGATCTCTTTGTCCCATTTTGGTACGTTCTGATTGGTGCTTTTATGCTTATTTTGAATGCGACTAGGTGCAAGACCGAGTTATTAGCTCAATGGATTACACTTGTGATGGAGAGCTAGCTAAAAAGTTAACCTGAAATAGGAGCTTCAAAGTGAAAAAGAGATGGTGCATGACATATAGAGACAAGGAGGCAAGAAAAATGGCACAAAGGAAAATAGAGAAAGGAAGGGTTAAAGGAGAGAAGAGTGGGAGGAGCCACCTCTAAAAAATTAAAGGAAAAAGCTGAGATGTAGTGAGGGCCTTGAGATGGATGAACTTATCATAGTTCACCCAGTGCTAGCAAGTAAGAGACTCAAGTGGTCAGGGCCTGGGCTCCGACGACAGATATGAATTATATCCCCACTGCCACAGTCAATTTCTAAGTGGCCATTTCATGCAGCATAGTTACAGGCAAGAAATAAGTGGCTACCACTTTGTTACCATGCTCTCCTTCCTTTTTGTCTTTTGCAACTCTCAGGTGAACCAAGGAGTTATATTTGCTGTCTATGAAAGTAGTTATGAACGTAGGATCCACTTGGGCAGAACAGAAATAAATGGGTCAAAACATTTTCTTTTCTTTTAAATGAACCAGACCTTAGACACTTACAATCCTCCATTTGTGACACTGAAATTATGCCCACATTTACATATTACAGCATCACAAACAGACCATTATGACCTCTAAATATAAGCAAGCAAGAGAAAAAGTCTGGTTCTCAAAGAAAAAGTTACTAAATAATTTTAAAAATAGATCTAGCTCATAAATTATGACTGAATAGGGAAAAAAATTAAAGAGTGATTTTGGCATAATCCTATAGCAATTGTGCAGCCACAAGACTGTAAGGGTGTCATAGACCTAATAGGGAGAAGGTCACACAGGAAGAAATACTCTGTTTGAGTCATCAAGCCAAAGATTCACCACCCCCAAATAGTGATATGCTACTAGTTTGTACTAATATTTATATTACAGTGGAGTCAAGAGGTCACAACTGAGATCGGGACCCATTGTGCTGGATGCTATACACACACATAGTAGGAGACCGTTCTTGCCCTGAGGAGGTGACAAACCAAATAAACAATACACCTTTTTTATTATTTGATACTAGAATTTACTATTCATAGTTGGCCCAAGTAGTACTGTTATATTGTTATACCAGATATAATATTGTGGCTCATACTGCTCAGTACAAATCTTAACACAAAGTTCCATGAAAACAGGGTCAGACCCTCTGTTCCCAGTGACATTAAATACAGAACTGAGATAAGGCGTTACTCTGATTCACATTGGTATAAATAAGAGCAGATTTTGGCTTCTAGGCACTACTACTCTGACACTGAGGTCACCCTGCTGACTTCTGATTGGGATGATGGAGGAGGAAGGAAGCAACCACCTAAGCTGGACTGTGGTTCCCCCACCCCTTCAACAGCAATCAGGAACTGAGACACAGTCACGAGTCTCTGCCCCCCGCTCTACCACATCAGTTATACGGACCCAAACACAAGGTTAAACTGTTTATTTGCTTAAATTGGCCTGGATCGGTCCTCCTCCTTCCTAATGAGGCCATGAAGCAGCTCACTAAGTCTGTGCATGTGGGCTGAATAGTGAGCTGACCTATGCAAAGGAAGGTTGCCTCGTTGCATAAAGCCAGTCTGTTACAGCAGAGAGGAGAGACACAGATACCATCAGCTCCCTTCTGAACATCTTCACAATTCCCCTGAGATGAAGAACTGTGCCCTCTTCCCTTCCTTCCCCGCCCCCATGCTGGCCTTGTGTAATGGGCCAGCCTTCCTCTTGGACAGGTCAGTGTATTGTGTAGCCAGCATACACAGAAGGCAATGTACACAATATAAGCTGGATGGGGTCCTATGACAATGTCATCTGTATTCTAGGCAAGCAGTTCTGGCTGTGGGATTTAAAAAGACAGACTAAACATGTGTGGCTAAATAAGCAGCAGCTCTGGAGAGAAGTCACTTCTGATTTGGTTTATCATGTTGAAGTCAATGCTTTTTTAATTTTTAAGCACGTTTGAAGAGCCAACTGAAACAATAATCATAACAAAGTTACATTAATTACAGTGCAAATTAACAGGTAAATACAAAACTTTTTCTACCTTTTAAGTGGATCATCTTAACCATAACAAACATTTTTCTATTCTATTTAGCATACACAATGCTAGTCTTCTGTATATGGTTTATTTATCTCTCTATACACTGAACCAAGAGCTGCTCAAGAGAATTAGGGACTATCATCACTGCTAGTACAGTATTCATCAGCAACAGTCTTTACCCCCCTGAATAAATGCAACCAATCAATTTTTTAAAATGTACCATATTTTAGAGTGGTGTTGTAGCCATGATGGTCTCAGGATATTAGAGAGACAAGGTGGGGGAGCTCATATCTTTTACTGGACCAACTTCTGTTAGCGAGAGAGACAAGCTACACAAGTCAGGATCTGAAGAAGAGATCTGTGTAGCTCGAAAGCTTGTCTCTCTCACCAACAGAAGTTGGGCCAACAAAACATTCTTCACCCACCTTGCCTCGCTATATTTTATACATAGATGTGGTGATTTTCACTACACATACAAAATTATGGAAAAGTAGGAGCCTCGCCATAGCTAAAAAGCAGATTCCATTATAAAGCCCTGTTAACATATTACTTTTAAGCCCTGACCCTAGCCAGTAAACCTTACAGTAGTCTTATTTTGATAGGAATGATGACTTAGGCCATATCTATATTACAGATTTCTGACAGCATAACTATGTCACCAGGGGTCTGAAGAGGAGTGATCCCTGACCAACATAGCTGGGCCAGCAGAAATCCCAAGCGTCATGCAGCTACGCCAGCAATGCTGTGCTATTACTGGGAGAGCTTGGTTTGCTCGTGGGGGTGGTTTTACTACACCAGTAACAAACTGTAACGTTGCTGGTATAGCTGCCTCATGCTAGGAGCCCTTTGCTGGTATAGCTTACCGGTATTCCTACAACAGTAAAACACTCCTCGTGCAGAACTGACCGTAAGCACACGTTGCCCAGAAAGCAAAAGGCTGAAATTCTCTAAACTCAAGATTTTCAAAGACACAAGTGTGAATTAGTCACCTGACTTCTCACTGACTCTCAGAGAGAATGGGGTGCCTAACTGTCCCTTCTGTCTTGGAAATTTCCCTCCCTATAATTGCATTATTTTTCTTTAGATTTAAACCATACAAATGCCATACAAAAAGCGCTGGTTGCCCTAAAAATTAATTAGACTTACAATCAATTAATTAGAATGACCATCACAATTTATGATGGCCATCCAGGAGAAAACAAAAACAAAACAAAACAAAAAAAGCCCACCTAAGCCAAATCAAAGCAGCAAAACAGCCCCTTAACACCTGTAGAAATAAAACCCCAACATTTTCCAAAAACCCTGCCAAATAAACAGCTTTTTCAGCCTTCCCAAAAGGTCATCAGCTTCGGGTTATTCCCTAATCTTGTTTATTTTCTCTTTCTCCCTGAGAGACTGAAAGCCCCAGTGGCTCCTCCCAATTATACTAGATATTCTCATCCCGTAAAGAACAGGAATATTATGCAATTTATGTGCCCCATCATAACTCAGCAACACAATTCCAGTTTCAAAGACTAAACACTCAATACTTGCTGCAGCAAGCTGTAGGTAAATTAGCCCACAGTGTAAAAACAAAACAAAACAAACAAAAATCCCCAAAACCTGTACTATACATTCAAACAAGCAGCACATTTGAGGAAATCACAAGCTGGCGGTAGATATTCTACCAGTGGGGAAAGACTACACTTAACCAAGTGTATTTTATTCACTCTGCTCTACTATTATTCTATTTTCTATTGTAATGTAACAAATCAGAGGCTTGATTAGCAGAGTTGCTGAGCAGCTGGATTTCTCTGGATTGGGGGTATTATGTTCATCTATGAAGACATACATTATAAGGCAAGATAGATAAGCACAGAATCTTTTACTAAGACATACTATGAAATGATGAAGAGGTTACAAGGAGCATTTCTGGAGGAAGCTGGCTGGTAGAGCTCCAGTCTATATGATTATTTTAATGCTGCTGGTGTTTTGCTGTAATACTAATTGTACATTACGGTGTCTACAGCCACATATATTCATCTTTATTACTATTATTTACATTTACATAAACAAATACTCCTGTGTACGTACAATTCATGAACACAGACATTTATTGCAGGGGCAGTAACTCCTGTAAGTCAAGGTTACACAAGCTTCTCCATTCTCAAGAGTCATTTCAGCTGCTTGAATTTTTTTCCATCTGGGGCTGAAATTCAGCAGGTTCATTCTCTGTCCGGGAATAAATTGATTTTGAAAGCCTGAGCAAAGGGCACATCTCTTATGCCAACACCAGCTGGTCAAAAAAAAGGGTCAAATAATGGAAATTTGCACAGGAAATATTGAAATTTTCCAGTTTTTCAACCAAAATGAAACAAAATGGAAATTTCAGGGGTAAGAGGAAAAGAGGATAATCCCCCCAAAATGAAAACCAAAACAAATTTTTTGGCTTACAAAATAGGAAATGAATTTTTTCAATTAAAAATGAAATAGCTGAATTGGTAGAATATTTTTGTTTCTTCATTTTTGTTCTAACAGACCTCTAGGTCATTCCATGCAAAAAAAAGGTTACATTGAAAGAATGTGAAGGTTGCCCAGTGAGTTATTTTACACTCACAAAATTATACAGTTAAGTTTTGCTTGTGCAACCTTAACTCTGACCCCCTTGTGCAAATGTGTGTTAAAGTACAGGGTAACATTTTCAAAAGCACCTAAGTCCCATTTTCAAAAGTGACTGTGGTAATCAGTGGCCAAAATCTCACTGAAAGTCAATAGGACTTAAGCTCATAAGTGCCTGAGTCACTTTTTAAAATGGGATTTAGGCACTTTTGAAAATTTTGCCCATAGTCATTTATTACATACCATTTTATCTGAAAAATTCTATAACTATATTGTTCTGGCCACCTCTTATTCACCTTACTAATGTGACTAGTCAGTCAGAGGGCTTCTCACATGAGTAAGGCAAGCAGACTTGGCCCTTAGTAACAATTTTGTTAATATCTAAGAATTCTTAATACTTGTAAATGGTGTATTATTGGAGTTTAACGTAATGCATTACTTAGAAAACTCATAATGCTATTTTTTCTTGGCAGCCTACTCTTTGGAGCAAAATCTTCTGAATTTTTCCTTACCAATCACATCGTTATCATAATGAGTTCATGTCCTAAAGACATCACATTAAACTAGAAGCTCTAGCTGAGTTCACAGATTTTACACATTACTAATCCACACATAAGTCTTAGCCGTATGTTCCAAATATTCATTTTAAATGAAGCCAGAAGGATAGGTGTTATTTCATGGAATCAAACCACAATTCTGCCTCTCTCCGTTCCTCCCTCTTAGGGCAGGGCTTTGAGAGGTCCTGGATCTCAAACTTTCATTCTCTACTATAATGCCATTTCTATATACTTCTTCTGAATCAATTTCACCGTATTGCAGGTTGGTGTCCCTTAAGCAATTCATTTTGGGAATGTTTTCAATCTCCAGTAAATCTAACTCTTAAAATTTGAGTGCAATTTGGTAAAGGTAACACATTAATATTCGTTTGTAAGAAATTCTTTACAGGACATTTTAATGCCCAGTCCCCCAACAGCAAACACCACCTTGCAGGATCAGGTCTGAATATGGATGCTGATTAGAGTTGTTCAAATGACAGGCCTTATCTATATTAACAAAATTTGCACCGGTATAACTAAATCTCTTGAGTTTCAGTGGTGCAAACCCTAATATAGATGTGTTGTACTGGTGCAAAGTGGGGCACATACCAGTTTGAATAATTCAGTAAATTACCTGCACTTGAGGCGGGGTATCAGCAGGCCAATAAAAAGCTGAGAGTGGGGGGTGAATATGCCCCCATAGTGGTTGTGCTTCTGCTTTGAGACTGGTCAAGTGATATTACTGCTGCTTTCCAATCGAATGACTGAAACTCTTATAAACAGAGTGGTGTGGGATGAACATTCATGCAAAGACATTCACACAAATAGCCATGACTTTTCCATTTGCAAGGATATTCATAATAATTTTGCTTCCCATGAACATGTTAGCAAATATAAAAAACACGTGGATTAAAATTTTTAGAAATGCAAAAAGGGATTGTGATCACGCCCTGACAGCCTGATCTAGCCAAACACTGAAGCACATGTGTAACTTTAAGCACATATATAGTCCCATTAACTTCAATGAGACTGCTCATAGGCGGCATTTACAAAAGCACTTAGCAATGGCCTGACTTTGCTACTATTGAATTAAAGACCACTGATTTCAGTGGGAGTAGAGTTAGGCCAACGCAGTACATTTTTGAAAATCCCACTCCACGTGTTTATTTACCTGTGCTTAAGTGTTTTCTTGGTTTGGGGCTTAAGAAAAATGATGGGGTTTATGTGAACGAATACTCACACCCAGAAAAATCTTTCACTGTTACCTCATCTCTAATTACTGCAATCATCTTTAAATATTTCTGTTGGTAATACATCATTTAAAAACTTTTCGGTCAAGTCCTGAGATCCTCACTCATTTTAAGTTAATGGAAGTTTGTCTGACAAAAGAAAGAGGAAACACTGAGTAAGGACTTTCTAGTCTCATGTATTTGATAGTTGGTATTGGTTGTCATGGATCAAATGTGGTCAGTAGACTGTTTATAGGAATGTGACTGTGTTGCTGAAGATAATTATTTGCATCCAGGGGCCACAGTCATGTATTAAGGCCCTGTTGACGATGAAGTCTCATTATATGATGATGATAACACTCTCTGCATTCCAGGATGATGTTAAACAGCAGTTACTAAAGTCAGACATTTTTAAATCAGGAGATCCAGATAACTTGCATCCAAGAGTTTTAAAAGAGCTGGCTGAAGAGCTCACTGCACCTTTAATGTTGACTTTGATGAAGTCTTGGAACATTGGGGAAGTTCCGTATGACTGGAAGACAGCCAGTGTTGTGCCAATATTTTAAAAAGGTAAATGTGATGAGCCGAGTAATTACAGGCCTCTCAGACTAACATCAATTCCAGGCAAGATAATGGAGTGGCTAATATAGAATTTAATTAATAAAGAACTAAAGGGGGGCTAATATAATTAATGCTATTCAACAGAAGTTTATGGACAATAAATCCTGTCAAACTAACTTGATTTTTTTTTTATGAGATTACAAGTTTGGTTGATAAAGGTAATAGTGTTTATATACTTAGACTTCTATAAGGCGTTTGACTTGGTATCCCAAGATGTTTTGGTCAAAAAACTAGAACAATACAAAATTAACATGGCATCCATTAAATGGATTAAAAACTGGTTAACTGATAGGTCTCAAAATGTAATTGTAAATGGGTAATTATCATCAAGTAGCCATGTTCCTTGTGGAGTCCCACAGAGATCTATCCTTAGCCCTATGCTAATTAACATTTTTATCAATGACCTGGAAGCAAACATAAAAGTATCACTAATAAAGTTTGCAGATGACATAAAAATTGGGGGAGTGGGAAATAATGAAGAGGATAGGTCACTAATAAATAGCAATCTGGATTGCTGGGTAAGCTGGGAGCAAGCAAACAATATGCCTTTTAATATAGCTAAATGTCAATACATACAAAAATGTACGCCATACTGACAGGATGGGGACTCTATCCTGTGAAGCAGAGACTGAAAAAGATTTAGGAGTCATGGTGGATGATCTACTGAACATGAGCTCCCAGTGCAATTCTGTGGCTTAGATGCATAAACAGGGGAATCTAGAGTACAAATGGAAAGGTTATTTATTTGGCACTGGGGGGACCGTTGCTGGAATACACTGTCCAATGCCGGTGTCCACAGTTCAAGAAGGATGTTGAAAAATTGAAGAGGGTTTAGAGAAGAGCCACAAGAATGCTTAAAGGATTAGAAAATTTATAGTGATAGATTCAAGGAGCTCAAACCATTTAGTTTAACAGAGATAAGGTTAAGGGGTGACATGATTACAGTCTACAATACCTACATGGGGAACAAATATTTGATAATGGGCTTTCCAATCTAGCAGAGAAAAGTATAATGCGATCCAATGGCTGAAAGTTGAAGCTAGACAAATTTGGACTAGAAATAAGGCTTTTTTTTTTTAAACAGTGACAGTAATAAACCATTGGAACAATTTACACCAAGGATTGTGGTGGATTCTCCATCACAGACAATTTTTAAATCCAGATTGGCTGTTTTTCTAACAGAGATGCTCTTGGAATTATTTTGGGGTAGTTCCATGATCTGTGTTATACAGGAGGTCAGACTAGACGATCACAGTGGGCCCGTTGGCCTTGGAATCTGTGAATCTCTGCTGTGTCAGGCACTGTACCACATTCCCCAAAGAGCTTACAGTCTCAGTAGCTTCCCTGGAAATCCATGAAGAGGCATTCCAACTGAAATCATGTGTAGCATACAGATGTGGCCTAATTTTCAGAAGTGCTGAGCATCCACATCTCCACAAGAAGCTGTAGGTGATCAGCACCTTCGAAAAGTGAACCACTGTCCTTTTGGGTCTCTCACAGTATGAAGAACAATAATGTTAATGATTATGTGGAAGTATGGGAAAATATTTAGCTATAGCCAGATTTATAGAAGGAGCAAAAGTACTTTTTAAAAAAAGAAATAACTGCCTAGTATGAGATTTATAAACTAATGATAGTAAATATCCATAGACACTATTAGGGGAAGGTTTCCAAATGTGGGGATTTTCCAAGTTGTAAAGTTGTACAGCTGTTGATGGGTGACTACTTGTCCTCAATGGTTGTCAGCTGTAGGTTTCCCACAGGGATCAATCCTGTCACCTCTTTTGTTAAACATCCATATGAGACTAAAGGGGAGTACATGAAATACACTGCAGTATCATCATCAGTCTGCTGACATCACCCAGCTTGATGTCTCCTTCACCCCTGACCCAGACACTGCTGTTGCCAAGCTCAAACAATGCCTGGCAGAAATTGGGAGCTGGATGAGGGCCAGCTGGCTGCAGCTCAACCTGGACAAGACAGAAGTGATGCTAATCAGCAGGGGGAAATGTTTAGAGGACCTGGTGAAATTTGTAACTGGTCCATCTATTGAGGGCATATGTCTGACTATTGTCTAAGTGGTATGCACTCTAGGCATCTTACTAGACTCCTTATACTCTCTACATAGGCCACCAGTACAAAATTCTTTCACTGACCACTGTCAAAGAGGCTCTGACCTTTTGGTTAGATGTCTGTGTAGTCTCAGTTGTCCATGCCTTTGTAACCTCTCCTCTGAACTATTCTAATGGGATTACCTGGGAAAGCTGCCCAGAAGCTCCAGAAAGTCCTGAATGCAACTACCCACTTCCTGAGTGTGGTGGGCCAATGGGAACACAAGTCAGGTCTCTGGGCTGACTATCAAAAGACTGCCACCTCACCTCTGACCCAACTATATGATATAGGCCTACTTGAAAAGCTAAATCTCAGTTTAGTGGGGCTTTCTTGTTATATGGTCTACAAGAAAGTATTTTACTCCCTGTGAGTTAAGTTGGAACTCAGCCACTTTTAAAATGAGCTGCAAGACACATCTTTTTCCCAGGCCTTCCCAGAACTGATTAAATCCTCTTCCCCTAGCTGAGCAGTCAAGTTACATGCACCAGGGGACATGCTATTTGGTCTCTCCTATTGACATCTCCATTGTCTCAACTCTAGCCTTGTAAGGCACCTAGACAGCATGGTGCTGAGTGTCAAATAAATACTTGTAATAATAATACATATTTGTAAGTAATACTTTTTGCAAATGGGGAATAATTCAATGAAGTTAACTGTTTTAATAGGACCAGATGAAAACCTCAGAACCCAAGAAAAGGCCATATGATTAGGTTACTTGAGGGGAAAAAAACAGAACTGAGGTTTTTGTGGGTTTTTTAAATTTATTTGTTGAGGGGGGTTGTTTGTTTGCATTTCCTCAGCAGATGTTAGAATTAGGGTTTTTCATGACTGTTTTCCAGGCCAGGCTGGTCACTATAGAGTGCTTTTAAAGTAATCTCACCCCATGGCTGTAACCAGAGTGGGGCGAGCAGGACAGCGGCCGAAGGTGCAGAGCCGGGGGTCGGGGAGGTGGGAAAATGGGGCCAGAGGCGACAGGGAGGAGTGCATGTGGGGTTACGTGCCCCACCAGATTTTTTGGTTGTGGCTGGGTGGCCCTCCAAGATAAGTCAGGGGGTGGAGGTGGCACTCCCTCCCCGAGTCCCACCATGCAAGGCTGGCCCAACCAACCCTCCTGGTATTGCCGGCCCAAGCCACCTGGCATTGCCGCTTGCCCCCCAAAAATGCTTCTCTGCCCCCCCCAGGAGTAGTGCACCCCAACGTTTGAAAATCTCTGTGGGGCGGTCACGTGCTCTCCCAGAATCATTACATTTTGAAGTGGAAAAATTATTTTAAAAACGGTATGTGGCGCATATATGGTTACTCGCCCCAGGCACTAAAATGCCTATTTATTAGTCTCTCTTCCCCCCTCGGCAATGAGCATGCCTTTTGGGTGTGTATAACTTTAAAGACTTTTAAACTTTAAACTTTTATCTACACTGGAGCAATTTTCTAACTGGTTCTATTCAGGTAAGACCTTGCTGTGGCCTTGAAACCAGTTCAGTATAAATGGGTCAGGCCACTTTCAACTGACTAACGTCATGTCTATCATATGGCTTTAAGTGATTTTAAAGTCAGTGTAGCTGACATGTTTCTAAAACAGTTAGAAAATGGCCACCATGCAAACAGGCCCTAAGGGAAACCTGCCACTCCTGTTAACATAACGTAAGGTATGGAATAAGCAGCCAAAAGGATATCAGCCTACCTGCAGTACGACTGGGGTTCTTTTTGCAGAGCAAGGTGAATCATGCTAGTGTTTCTAGAGAGCTGAGTAGGAACCAGAATTTCCATTTAGCAAGAAATTCCGCAATTTCAAAATCTGTTTCTGCTCTGGAATAGCAATGAAAACAAAGAATTTTGAAATTTCCTGTGAAACAAAACTTTTGAAGAAATGTTGTTTGGGTTAATCAAAATGTTGTGTTTTTAATTTTGACTTTTTTATATTAATTATATATTATATACATTTTGAAATGAAAAGGTGTTTCAAAATAAAAAATTGAAATGTTTCATTTCAGTTTTTTTCTAAATGTAATTTAGTTGGAATTCATTATGTCCACTCAACTTGTTTCAGTTTTGACAGATTGGCATTTTTGGATGGAAAAATGTTCCATTAGAAAATTTTCAACCAGCTCTGTTTCCTGTAAATTGGATGTAGTATTTATTTATTCATTCACCTTTGAACAAGGAAGGTGATGAGAATGAAAATAAAGAAGGGATATAACTTCCCCATATTTCATCAATGTTATTAAACCATCTCTTACATTAAAAGGGTGTAGAAGCAACTTCTGTTCCTCACACCCTTTCATACAGATTAATGATTTCATAGAATAAATCATAGAATATTAGGGTTGGAAGAGACCTCACGAGGTCATCAAGTCCAATCCCCTGCTCAAAGCACGACCAACACCAACTAAATCATCCCAGCCAAGGCTTTGTCAAGCCGGACCTTAAAAACCTCTAAGGATGGAGATTCCACCACCTCCCTAGTAACCCCATTCCAGTGCTTCACCACCCTCCTAGTGAAATAGTGTTTCCTAATATCCAACCTAGACCTTCCCCACTGCAACTTAAGACCATTGCTTCTTGTTCTGTCATCTGCCACCACTGAGAACAGCCTACCTCCATCCTCTTTGGAATCCTCCTTCAGATAGTTGAAGGTTGCTATCAAATCCCCCCTCACCCTTCTCTTTTGCAGACTAAATAAACCAGTTCCCTCAGCCTCTCCTCATAGGTCATGTGCCCCAGCCCCCTAATCATTTTTGTTGCTCTCCGCTGGACTCTCTCCAATTTGTCCACATCCCTTCTGTAGTGGGGGGACCAAAACTGGAAGCAATACTCCAGGTGTGGCCTCATCAGTGCCAACTAGAGGGGAATAATCACTTCCCTCGATCTGCTGGCAATGCTCCTACTAATACAGCCCAATATGCTGTTGGCCTTCTTGGCAACAAGGGTACACTGCTGACTCATATCCAGTTTCTCGTCCACTGTAATCCCCAGGCCCTTTTCTTCAAAACTGCTGCTTAGCCAGTCAGTTTCAAGTTGTAATGGAAGTGATAAAAATCAGCCTCATGACAACTTGTTTCTTAATGATTATTGTTGCAGGAGATGTTAATTGTTGCACAGGTGTGGTGCTTGTGAGGAGGTTATCAGTTTAGCAGACATCAAATGAGCACACATCTTAGAACTAAAAACGTGAGAAGCAAATGATCATTTCCTTTAAAAAGAAAGACAACATTTTTAATGCTCAATTCATCTTTCCGTTAGCTGAAAAGTTGAATCAGGTGTTCACTTGTCAAATTGGAGAGCAGCAGCATGACACTGATAAATAAAAATCCTTGATAATGGAAAATCAAACTAAATCCCTATTCAGTCAGTGATCTGACTGCACAAAAAAAAATGCACCTATCACCCAGGTGTCTACACACAGAAGTCACGCCAGTTTAACTAAAAGTGTTGCACTGACTTGGTTAAACTGGTGCAACTTTGTGTGCGGACATGCTTACATCATTTTAAACTTAGCTTACATCCGTTTTTCTATTTGTAGAGCAAGTCTGAGGCCTGGTTCACTGAGGCTTGGTGTGAAAATCCACACTCTCGAGCACTGAGGCTTTGCCAACCTAACCCCCAGCGCAGAGCATCTAGGTCAACAGAACAATGCTTCTGTCAACCTAGCTACCATCGCTCAGAGAGGTCATGTTTCCACAGCAATGGAAAAATCCCTTCCATCATTGTAGGTTGCATCTACGCTATGTGGTTATGCCAGCATAGCAATGCACCGTAGCTATGCTGCTATAGTTCTCGTAGTGTAGACATGGCCTTGGTGCCTTACAAATATTAATGAGTTTATCCCAATTCAGGCCTTGTCTACATGAGAAAAGTTATACCAGCATAGGGAAGAGATATTTTTTCTACTGACATACCTATACGAGTATAAACCCTAATGTGGACACAGTTATACTAATATAACTGTCTTATACAGATATAGCTTATGCTGACTCCCAAACCAGAATAAACTATGCCACTATAAGCACTTCATAGTGGTATAACTGAATCCACACTAGAAGGGGTTCTGCCAGCTTAACCGGTACAGTTAACCCAACTAAACTTCCTAGTGTAGACAAGTCCTTATCTCCTGTGAGGTAGGAAAATATAATTATCCCCATTTTACAGAAATCTTTTGTTATTTAGGTTAGACAAGGGAAATAGGCGAGTCTGTTTTACTTTTGTTTATGATCACTTCTGGGTCCTCATTAGCTAGCAAAGCACAGCACAGCCCAGTTAAGATTGCAAACACTGGAGGGGAGTTGTTTGTTACTTTAAAACTGCATCTACCGGAATTTTTACAAACTTTCATAGAAAATTCTATTTGTTTTCAGTTTTGTAAAAGATTGACCCTCCCCACCCCAACACCCACACCCACACACACACACACATTTCTGGCCAAATTTGACCTGACTGTAAGCCTTTAGCACAAAGCAACTGAGGTGACTTTAGTGAAACCAGAAAGATGATGTGTGGCTGAGCAGATATCTTCAGTACAGCGTATACAGGACTGCAATTGTTCAGCATAAACAGATAATAGCTTGATTTTTCTTTAACAGACAAAGGAGAAAATCTGTGGAAGCAAATTAATTTGGAATACGTAAAGAGGATTATACAAGAAAGCACAAACTTTCCTCCTCTGCCAAAAGAAGCAATTTGGTGTGTGCATCTTTTCCTTGCTACGGTTTATAGTGGAGTTGGGTAGCCAAATAGGAAAGAATTTGAAAAAGGAGAGGCTGAAAAAAGCTGGCTCGTGCTACGAAACACTAGGGTGGGGGAGAACACAGAATAATAAATGAAAAAAGGCAGCTCATCACAACAAAGCAACTTGTTCAAAGTCTGTTGCCACTTCTCCTCCAAGCAGTGTAACTGATTGTATAGCACATGGTGGAGGTTCAACTGCACTCATTCCGTGACCTCCTTTTCTAAAGACAAATGCTCTACAGCCAAAATATGACAACCTTCTGCAAGAAGCTGCTGTAAGCTATGAACACCAAAGAGGAAGTCAAATTGCTGAGAGTGGTACATGGGGGTATAAATAGGAGTCACAGGATGAAAGTAAGAAAGGGGAAATTTAGGCTGAACATCAGGGAAAACTTCTGATAGACCGTGAAGTGAAGCAGGCCCACATTTAAAAGTAAGCAATAGAAATTGCATTGTATACACAATTCTGCACTGGCAGGGAGATGGACTAGAACTAATTGGTCTTTCCAAATCCCAACTTCTTATGCCCTACACAAAAATGTTCTACAGCAGTTCTTAGATTTAGCAAAGGCTTGCAGTTAAAAGCAAAAAGGAATTGGCAAAGTGGTGTATCTCCCCCAAACCAGTTACAGTCCATCAGAGTAGCACAGAGTAGGAAGTACAAGTGTTCAAATGAAGTATGTACTAAAACCAAGAAAATAATTTGCAGTGAATCATTTAAGTGATTAATTTAGCCTCTTTGATTGATCACAGGTTGTTAGCGTATCACAGTTTTGTAAAATAAAAAAACGTTCTTTGAAATTACTTCACACATTAATTTTGCCAGTTTTTTAAGTTATTCTGTGGGTGAATTGTGACTAGCTCCCTCTGGCACTCTGTACTGGAAATTGGAACTGCACTGGTTCATTCTGATTGGTCATTCATCGGTCACCAAATCACATGGTATTGTTACAGTTCCCTGACTGGATGAGCACAACTCATAGCCAGGAGGAGGTACTGAAGAACTCACTGAGCTTTTTGAATTTCCCAGAAGAGGTAATAAGAAACAAACAGAACTAGCACATTTCAGAGACCTTTTTCAGTCACACAGACACCGTCCCTATAAGCATTAGGCCACTGTAAGATTTACTAGATAGGAACAAAGGTACGTTTAGTTTACTCTTCTTTCTGTCTGGGGGTTCTCTGTAGTGGACATCACTGTAGTAATTAAGCACTAATTTACTCTAGTTACAGTCTCGCATGCTAGTTGTCTATGCAGTTCCAGTTGTGAAGGGGTTGGTAAGTTCCTTATCTGGCTCATTTAACTACTTCTGTGCTAGGGCTCTTGAAAGGATTTGCACCATTTAGTACAAATGCTCATGGCTGTCAAATTGAAATTCAATTTCCATGACCATTCACGTACCCAAACCTCGATCCGTCTAATGCTCATAGAAAGGGAACACAATGGAGGTACAAGCTCGGGTAAGGCAATTTCATTTTTACATGTAAGCAGACGCTCACAGAAAAAATATTTTGTAGCATTAGCCCAGCTCGGATACTACCTCCATTAGGAGACAGTGTGGTGCTTGTCAAGCCCTAAAAAATAAGGGGTCTGGGCTGGTGCAGATTGCAACTTTTTAAACTAACAGTGATGAAATCTCCACAGATTCCATGCCTGATATTTCCAAATGATAAGACAGTCTATTGACGATATCTCAGCATACTATCTCAAACCCCAATCCAGTAAAGCACTGAAGCACGAGTTTTACTTTAAGCACGAGTACCCCCATTAAAATTAAGCTTGGGTTTCAAGTGTTTTTGCTGGATTGGCCCCTTAGGGAGCCAAATTGGTCCTCTACTTCAATATTCAAAATGTTATGTACTGCCTAAATATGTTCACATTTCCGTTTACTTCTTGGCCTCTAACTCATGCTGACTCCTTTCAGTGTCTTGTCCATATCATAAACCCACCTATAATAATTCAGTACAAGCTGCAATCTTTGCACAGAAAAGACGTTTAGGACACACCCATTCTGAAGATGTAGAGGATGCAATGTTTTCAATAAGTAGCATGGGATGTTAACTAGATGAGTTATGCTATGAGCCTCCAAAGAAGCTTTCAAGCGAGAGCTTAGGCCAAGGATACTTCGCCAGCACAGCTTGTCCTTCCCGAACTCAGCTTACTTTGCTAAAGAGGTTGACACAAAGATGCAAAAATGAGTCTGTCAGTGTGTAGCAGCGGTGTATGTGGTTAATTTTACTTACAGCTGTAAGTTGAAGCTTTACTGTTGTGCTATCACAATGTAATAGGTTACATATACAGTCTGCGTAAAGGCGAAGCAATCCCTCACTGCCTATGTAAGGGGACTGTTGCCCCCTTACTAACATTCAGTGGGGGTGTTTTGGTTGGCTAGCTCCCAGTACTAAAAGGGGAAGGGTCTATGGGAAACCAGGACCCTGAGACTGATAGCCCCCGGGAACAATGGGAAGAGGCCAATGCTCCAGGTCAGCCTGAATGACAGGGTGGGCAGGCTAATCAGAGAGTCAGGAGGCCAGGGAGGTCCCGTCCTCCGTGTGAGCTCAATTTGCCTGTGTCAGACAGAGTGGGGCCAAGCTAAGCAGAAAAGCAGGGGCACAAGCTAAGCTGGGGAGCTGAGCTGTGCCAGATCCAGAGGGAGCAGAAAAGCAGCCCAGAGAGAGCAGACCCTGTCCTGGGAGCAGAGCTGCAGCCCCAAAGCCAGAGGCACAGCCCAGAGAGAGCAGACTTGCCCTGGGAGGAGAGCTGCAGCAACCAGAGCCAGAGGGGCCAGAAAAGCAGCCCACGAAGCAGGTCAGTGCTGGGAGCAGAGTCACAGAAGCAGCCTGCAGAGCAGACCTGTCCTGGGAGCAGAGCTGCAGCAACCAGAGGCAGAGGGGCCAAAGAAGCAGCCCAGGGAGCTGGAGGCAGAGCAGCAGCAGTGCAGAGACAGAGTGGTGGAGCTGGGGCTGGAGCAGTCCGGAGCTGGGTGCGGTGATTAGCTGGGGAGACTGAGGGGGACCCTGGGCAGCGAGCCCAGCACAGGGAGACGCCTCAGCCAAGAGGCTCTGCAGGCCAGGCTTGGATCATAACCCCGACAGGGCGGGGGCGACACTGGGAAGAAGGGTCCTACCACTGAGAGCCTGAGAGCGTGTGGCCACCACCAGAGCAAGTGTCCAACCCACAGCATCCCTGCAGCAAAGCCAGGGCCTGAGAAGGCAGCCTGGGACTTACAAGGAACAGACTGTGAGCTGCCCTGACATTCCAGAAACACTGTTTGTGATGTTCCCTGCCACAGAGCGGGTTGATGTGTTTCCTTTAACCTTTCCCATTTTTCCTTATTCTTTTTAAAATTAATTGTTGATTAAACAACTTGTATTTGCTTTAACTTGTACGTAATGGTCAGTGGGTCAGAGAAGTGTCCAGTGCAGAGAGAGTACCCCGGAGTGGGGACACCCGAGCCCCTGTCCTAGGTGACCACAGCAGGGTTGGGGGTTGAGGCCCCCCAGGAATCCTGGGCCCAGCCTTGTTGGGGTTACGAGGACTCTGCCAGACAGGAGAGTGAAAGGGGAGTCCTCAAGGGCAGGGAGGACACTGGGTAAAGCAAGTGGGAGCGAGGACTCAGATCCTTTCGCTAGCCCACTTTACCGGGGTAGTGCAGAAGCCAGGAAAGTTCCCCACAATAGCGGGACTATTCCCCTGCTTACACCTATTCAGGCATTTATTACTTCAGATGGTATGTTATGTTATACCTTATGTAATAGATGTATCAGTGCTGATCCTTTTGCCCCTTACACCCAAGTAAAACATAAAGTAACTCCAGCGATGTCAATGGGATTTAAGCAGGATAAAACTAGAGTAAATGAGACAAGGAGTCAGGCCTACTATATGCTGAATTTGCCTAGTAGTAAAATATGGGTCTGTGTGCCGTGTCTTTAGGCCTCATTGTTTGGTGTTCCAGTAGCACCCTTAGTAACTTGTTTTGACACAGCTAGGATACTATGCCCTGTATTTGGATACATGCAACTAGAAAGCACAACTCTGAATAGATAACACTTTTTGTGTTTTGTTTTCTTCGTTTTCTTTTCATCTTTACTTTAAAGTT
Source organism: Chelonia mydas (assembly GCF_015237465.2). Classification (NCBI taxonomy): domain Eukaryota; kingdom Metazoa; phylum Chordata; order Testudines; family Cheloniidae; genus Chelonia; species Chelonia mydas. The sequence goes on along the minus strand of NC_057850.1, from coordinate 112,083,068 downwards.
TGTGCACAAGTAGGGATTCTAGCCCAGCCTCTCCATGGGCCTGATCTCAAGCCCATTGAATTCAATGGAAAGACTCCCATTTCCTTCGGATCAGACATTATCCCCATACTTGCCTCTTAAGTCTATAGTACTTTACACCAAGTCAGTCTGGCTGCCTGTTACATCTCTTGTCAGGCATTTTGACACACGAGGTAAGCGCCTTTATTAAATTATTCAATAGTTACATCTCACGATGCTGAGAGAAGACAGGACAGAGATCATTCCAGATTTTCAGGTGTAGAAAGTGTTTACAGAATTACACCAGGGATGAAGTTGGCCCCTTATGTCTTTTAATGGAGACAAGAAATGAAAGCTGGAGCAGTAATTCACTAACATCTATTCTCCAACTGTTGATCTTAAAACCCTTGAGGGTACATATGGCATGTTCACTGCTTGCTGCTATACAGGGCCCTTCATATTTTGTGAAGTATGATATCAAGCTTTGACAACTCAGAAGGTGCTGACAAGCAGATGTCTTGATCTGTCAAAAATCAGCTTTACATACCTAAGATCAGAATCCTTTCTTCACATCATTTAGACGTTCTACAGAACGTTAAAGGCCCCGAATTTTCGACGCTGCCTTCCTTTTCCTAACCCATTTATTTATATTTCTTAATAATGCTGTTTTTTTGTTTATAGCTGTGCTGCCAAATTTGTATTGATGATGTATTAAAAAAAATCTGAAAAAATTGATAGGATGATTATACTACAAGTAAACAATAATTATACAAAACATTTTTGTTGCTGCTATAAACATTGTACTGCCCACAGAGCTTACAATTAGTACCACTGATTTTAACTGACATTTCAAGCACAAAGCATTAGTAATTTGCACGCATGGGGCCAAAACCTCAGCTGGTATATATCAGCATAGCTCCACTGACGTCAGCTGAGGATCTGGCCCAGGGTTTTTAGTCCTAGCACTGCCAGCTGATCATAAGGAACATTGCGAATTGGTTAAGCCATTGAATTAAAGCTTCTGAATCACCATTTCTTTCCTCTTGATACCCATGTTTTAATGCACAATTATATAACTGAAATTCAATTATTTCAGTTCACAGACTTTTTTTTAATTATTCATTCATGTGTTTGAACCTGTCCTGCTACCGCCCCATGAATTTTTTTTGTGTTTTGAGTTCAAATTAATCCAGATATTTAAAGTGAAACTTTTCACATACAACAGTAAACCTTTAGGAGGAGGAAATGGCTAAAGCTGAGACTCTTAGGTCAGGTTTCCACTACAGATCCTATACTGGTGTAGGTATACTGACATAGCCCCATAGTGTAGACACTGGGTATGCTGACAGAAGGAGTTCTTCTGATAACATCTCCCCAAAAGATGTTAGCTTTAGCCAACAGAAGCATTCTTCTGTTGCCTTAGGCTCTGACAGCACTGCTATGTCGCTAGGGGATGTGATTTTTGTTTTACATTCCTAGCTGACGTAGCTGTTCCAGAAGAAATTTGTAGTGTACATCAGGCCTTACTCTTGAAGATGTGGGAAAACAACATGGAAACTTTCACCTAGTTAAAACTAGCAAACATATCAAATAGGCGTGTTCTTACCTCATGTTAACAAAGATAAGGTAAAATCCTAGTGAACACAAGGCAGCTGTAGTATTAATACATGTTAGCATGTCAGGTGTTTTGTCTTGACCGGCTAACATGTCACAACTACAAATGGCCTCGTCTTCACTTTGCGTTAGTTATCACATTAGGCAACACAAGGTAAGAACACACTTTTTTCCCTAGCCCCCAACTCATGTGACCTTCTTGTATGTCTCAAACAACTAAAGTTTTGGGTCTTCTCATACTTCCACATCTTTTCTTATTTCTCCAATTGCTCACTCTCTCTTGATAGTTCCTTGTCTTCCTCCACCCCTCTCCTGTGGAATCTTCAAGAATCTGCCTTATTTACAATATATTCTTAGATGATCTCATCCATTCACAGGGATTCAATTATTACCTCTGTGATGTTTTCCTGGTGTTATCTGGACCGGTGATCTGCTAGGTCACTCCAATCCTTGACTCTAGGAGCCAGCCTTATCCCGCTCTGCCGTGAGAACCCCCACTCCCAGGCTGTTCACCCACAGCCTCTTGCATGTAAGCTGCTCCCAGCTACATGAGTGAGCACTTTTGGCCAGCTGCTGCTTGGATTGTGCAACCGAATGACAGTAGCCAATATCTCCGGTCCCAGACACAACCCTAGGAACCTCCGTCCTGCAGTGTCCAGTTATGCCCGCTGGACACTGCAAGCTTATATGAGTTCATCAATTTAACAAAGAAATTAATATGTACTGGGCTTGTTATCCCAAGGGGAGTCTCTGACATGCTTCAGACCAAACACGCTGCTTCAGGTAGAATAAACAAACAAATTTATTAACTACAAAAGATAGATTTTAAGTGATTATAAGTCAAAGCACAAGTCAGATTTGATCAAATGAAATAAAAGCAAAACACATTCTAAGCTGATCTTAACACTTTCAGTGCCCTTACAAACTTAGATGCTTCTCATCACAGGCTGGCTGGCTGCCCTTCAGCCAGGCTCTCCCCTTTGATCAGCGCTTCAGTCACTTGGTGGTGGTATCCGTAGATGGAGGTAGAAGAGAGAGAGCATGGCAAACGTCTCTCCCTTTTATCATGTTCTTTCTTCCCTCTTGGCTTTGCCCCCCCCTTCAGAGTCAGGTGGGCATTACCTCATCGTAGGCCCAAAGTGACCAAGGGAAGGGGGGTGACTCATTCGAGAGTCCAACAGATCCTTTGTGGCTGTCTAGGCCAGTGTCCTTTGTTCCTGTAAGGCTGGGCTGGGTTTCTCCCATACATGCCGTGATGAGCTGTGAACTGCCCCTCTGTTCCTGGAGAGTTTTGCCTGGGCTTGTTTTAAGCCATGAGGACACATTTTTGGCCTCATAACTGCATACATGAAATTACAACCTATAACATTACTGTAACAACAATGCTCAATGCATCATGAGCCTTCCGAAGACACCCGACATGACAAACTTTGCATTGGATACCACACAATCATATTATAAGGATGAACATGGGGGTGCAGGGTGTTCCCCTGAGGTACAGAAAGTCACAACCTCTATGCCGATAACTCACAAATTGACCTCTCCATCCATAACCAGTCTCCCCACCACCTTCTATCCATCAGCACTTACCATACTAGTAATAGGTCAGTGTAGCAGGCCTGAATAAACAATGTACAACAAATAAAGTCCCAAGTGAACGAGCGCAAGCTCCTTTGCCCACCATATTTAGAAACAGACTGGTCAAAATCCTCATATGTATGTAAAAGAAAACGCTCCTGGGCGTGGCAAGGAGATGCCTTATGCCTTTTCACCTCTAGATTTGAAAAGTCCATGAGGAAATTAATAGGAAGTGTGTCTGTGCCTGTGTGTGAGAAAAAGAGAGAGAGAGAGAGAGAAAGTTATGGAGGAGAAAGGGTTAGAAAAAACAATGTGAAATCATAGAGCAATGGCAGAAGCTCTCAAAATATGATTCACAGGCAGGCACAGTTGACATAGTATGACAATATAACAGGGGGAAAGGGTTATTCTCTTTAAACATCCTTCTCTATGTACAATCCAGTTATGCAGTAGATATATTTCAATATTACTTTTAAATCTCAAACTAGAAGTGCTTAGCAATAGTTTAAAAACGACAACAAAAAATCCCAAACCCAAAACATTGGTCTTTCCACTGAGATATTTAGTTTTGTTAACTTTGCTGTGAAACAAACAAGTGGCTTTGGACAGCTGGTTAAAAGTGGCTGTTAATTTAAAATAACCTGTCTGTTAATTGCTTTCACCCCTGGTCAGTTGGTTTCTGCACTATGAACCCTAAAGGTAGCTTGCAATGAATGCATCTAGGGAGTGAGAGGTAATTAATGCAAGCAGGCAGCCATAGCTGCAAGACAGAGGTTATGATGAAGGGAAGAAAGGTCTGGAACCGGTGTGTGCACTCTTAGGAATTGATCTTTCTGATTTGTAACCCCCCTCCCCTTTCCCTTCTGCTGTATAGTTGCAGGCTACAGCTGGAACCTTCTGCCCAAGCAGGGGTGTCCCATCAGCCCTCTGGCACACTATGTTGATCAGTAGATAAAACTTTCCAGGCAGCAGCAGCGGCAGCAGTGATTGCAGAGGCAGCAAAGCAAACAAGCTTCCGACACAAGGCCCGGCAGCTACACTGAATTTACTAAATGCCTTTCCACCTGCCACCACCTCTTCCAGGTCCCCGAAGGTTCTTGTTGCTGATAGTTACGGTGGCTGCCTGACCCAGGGCCATATCGTTGGACCTGTTCCAAAAAAAATTTCCCTAATGAAAAGGTGTGCTACGCTGAACATTGTGTTCACTGGATTGCAGACACTGTTTAAAAAAAAAAATAACCAACTCCAACCACCGCTGCTGTAGTAATACAGCTCCAGCTAGTTCCTCACAGGCAGAAATGATCTATTCCCACTTCCATTTTCTCAGCTTTTCCCCACCCCTCTCTCTGTGCAGTGAGAAGCCTGGCCTGCGACCACCTTCAGGGTGGATGGCAGTCGGGGGGGAAAAAATTAGAAATTAGTCTTTTGCTTTACAAGCTGCCTCAGCTTGCTTTGCAGCACGCTCAAAATAGGGGGGGGAAGCGAGCGGTGAGTTATTTAGACATGAGTGTAACATTTAGAAACACACACCGCATGCACAGATTTTATCTGAGTGATGCATCTGTAACCCTTTGAAGTCTTTGGGCAATCCAGGTAGTTAGGCAATTATTTTAGAATGCTCTTCTCCACCCCCTTCCCCTTCTCTCATGGTGCCAAACGAGGAATTGGCATCAGGGCTATGGTTAATGCAGTACAAGGCAGACAATGAAAATTGCACTCAAAAGAACGAGCAGGGCTAAAACCAGCCAGACCTGTTTACTAGTTATGAAACACTGCTCCTTCCTTATAAGGTTTTATCTTGGCAACCACATGTGTTTTATTTTACTGTGATGTTGAAGTGAGTGCCCAGCATTTCAGTGGGGTTAGGGAGTGAAAGGAAGGTCGGAGGGGCTGATATCTGAGGCGGCCCCTGATATCTGAGGCAATCCTTCCAACATTTAGCACATACTGGGATCTGCTGTGCTTAAAAATGGCCAAAGCCTGAATTGTATTGCTATGCTCTACCTAAACGACCTTCTCCACGACCCCAATCCCCTTGATTAATCATTACCCTTTAACTATCATGTTACTTTTCAAATTCTGATTTTTATCTCTGAGCCACCTATTTTAATTACAACTTTTTAAAAATACACTCATACCTTGATTTTGTGACCATTAAAAACCAAATTAAAAAAACAACAACACACGTTTGCAAACACAAACCAATGAAAGCTCATTTAAGTCTGACGCTATCTTTAACTCAATATCAAAAAAATACTGGGGTACCGAAGGGATGCTTGTCCACTCAGAGTGAAATGTGCACCACTTAAGTCCCACTCATACCCTGTTTTAAGGGCATAAGTGGGCCTTTAAGTAGCACGTAGGCCTCTGAACAGGGATGAATTTCATACACACACATTATTCCTTCATGTTCGTATGAATTCAATATATGCATGTAGAGGGACATAGGCCCTTACTAGTATCTCAGCCTGCCAAATCATCAGAGATGTCTTGATTGTAGCTCACATAAGCTGCCAAGCCTAGATTACTGTTTTAATGCCTCACTTGGAAGACCTCTAGTATCAGACATACAGCTATGTCATATCGATAAAAATTACCAGTGCTGGAACAACATTCAGGTTGAGAAAGCAAGTGTGCAAAATAAGAGAAATGCAGAGTTAAGATGAAAAGCTTAATCTTAACTCTGTTCCATTGGGCTGCTGACTTAAAACATGGTCTTTCTTTAGAGGGTTATAAATTGTCAGTTGCAGCATTACAGCATATAACTTACTACAGTTCAGGAGATGTTATGGATCCTGGCAGCAATAGGAGGGACCAGCTCCCATGCTTTGAGGAATGGATAGACTTCAATTATGTCAGTTCCTTATAAGGTGACAAGTTGAGGAAGGCTTCCTGTGTCTTTTCCCTTCCCTTAATATCAACACATTGGCCAGGCACATTCTGGCTCCAAATTACGATATAACTATTACTTTATGGACAATTTTGTTCCCCTTCTCTCTCCCCTAAACCCAGTGGACTGCTGAGTATATTAGTCACATAAATACATTCCATCCATATCACCCCTATGCATCAGCACTATTTATACTCTGTATTGGTTGAGATAGTGGCATCATCACATAGCAATGATTCTTTGAACTTATGTATTAAGAAATGGTTACTTATCTATGTTGTTGGGCATATTCTTGGTTATGCAATGCATACCATATGAGGCATGTGTGTTCTTCCATTTAAAAAATGCAATAAGATATAAGAAAGAGAGGGCAAAAACAATAATAAAGGTGTCAGTGCTCAAAAGCTCCACAGCGTTTCCTCCAAATCATTTAGGTCAGAATATGGACTGACTTCCATGAAAGAGAGAGTGATCATGGCCCTCCTACCTCTCTGCTGTCCTAATAATAATGGGGAAATCCGATCAGCATCACATCCACAGAGAGCCAATACAAGTTCAAGGCCGACTTTTACACTCTACCCTCTCACTCCTCATGGCAGCACAGCTCCCTTAGAGCCAACATCCCTCTCTTCCAAAAGCTAGACCTTTTTTAAACAGCCAATCAGGTCTTGTCCAATGCTCAGAACCCCTTCCTGGAAATACTACTTCCAGAGAGACAAGGTGGGTGATATCACCTCACCCATCTTCTCTCTCTCTAATATCCTGGGAGCAACACAGCTACAACAATACTGCAAACAACACTTCTGGAGACATACTTCTGTGTTGGTTGCACATGTATGGGAGCTTCCATTGTGTGTGGCCCTAAGTGCCTGATCCCAACCCCGCTGAAATCAATAGGAATATTGCCATTTATTTTAACGGCATTAGGTCAGGCACTTAGTTGGATAAAACAAATACATCATGAGCTTCTGAACACACACCTGGTTGGAGCCACACAACCCAAGTCCAATGTGATCAGTCCAGGCCTAGTAATTTGCATCTATTATTTTAAAAAAACATGATTTCCCCCTATGGGAAACGGTAATCAAATATCTCTTTTTATAAGCAAAGTAAAGATGCACAGACATGGTCATCATGAGTCCTCAAAAATCAGTAAACAAACAGCATTCATGGTTTTATTGCTTTGATTCCAAAATCTAGGAAATAAGTTCCAGAATTCAAACCCTGATGAGTGCTCATTGCAATGAGAGATGCACGTGCTTCACACCTCTTAGGATTTGGTCCCTGCTGTTTGTCTAATGCTAGCAACAAAACAGTCGTGCAAAGGTACATGGTCTGTTAAAAATACAAGTCAGATAGACTTGCAACATGATGTCACATCAGCCGATGCGAACTATCAAAAGTTAGCACGAGCCTTCAACTTGCTAGCGCCTGGGCTGAGATCTCATTTTAATGAGCCTGCTTAAACCATCACTCTGATGGGCACTGAGAACATGTTGTCAGTCTGCTGTGGTCCCCACTCCTCCAAAGCCCATTCAGGATAGGGGGGAGGGATAGCTCAGTGGTTTGAGCATTGGCCTGCTAAACCCAGGGTTGTGAGTTCAATCCTTGAGGGGGGCATTTAGGGATCTGGGGCAAAAATTGGGGATTGGTCCTGCTTTGAGCAGGGGGTTGGACTAGATGATCTCCTGAGGTCCCTTCCAACCCTGATATTCTGTGATTCTGTGATACTCATCTCTGAATGATGCATAATGTGTGTCTGCCTCCTATTAAAGAAATGGTATGAACTGTGGCTGGCAGCAAGTAATGATTCATCCTCTGGCAACCATGATGAACACAGTAGGACAAATTAAGCCTTAGTGGAAGTGAGTGATGCGCCATTAACCTTCAACGGACATCAGGTATGAATTTGGCCATATTTTATACATTTATTTATTTAAATACAGTAGCAAAGCTACTTTCTGTTCTTTACTGACTATTTTGTAAACAGAAAACTCTACTCTGGGGAACAGCTTATTAGTGCAACTGGAATGGGAGTACACTGTAGTAAGGTACTGGGGAGCCGGCAGGCAGAGTGAGATAGTAGGGATGAGACCATCTTGTGTAGTTAAAGACCAGGCTATAAAGGCAAAAGTAAGGAGCAGGGAAAATGGACTTCTGCCTAGTAGCTAGAAGTGGGGGAAATCTAAATATAGTAAATTCCCCAGTTCTCATCTGGATAAATCTATATAGTGTATGAAGCCTTTTGATCTGTAGTAGGAGAAAGCGTGTGCGCGTACATATGCACACACATCTATGTGTCTAATCTGCAAACAAAACCTGTCTTCTTTTGTTTTTTCCAGATCTAACTGGTAAATAACATTAAACAATTAACCTTGCATTGGTTATTGCAGCACATAGGATACCAAACAGTCTGTAGCTCTGTGGATTTTCAAATAGCTCAGAATGAGGCAAATGAAAATAACTTTTTTTTATTGATATTATTCTGCTTTTTGATCTCTGCACTTCTTTGTTTGGGCTTCACAGGTACCAAGGGAAAATGGCTAGCAGTGAGTTCTTTAGCTTTTCCTGCTCTGCAGCCCCTCTGGCTTAGCCAGCTGGATCACACTGAATTAGTCAAGAACTTCATTATCTCCCTTCTCTGCACATTTTGCTCCAGGTAATAAATGCCCAAATAAGAGAGCCAATGCCTTCTGCTGCACTGTCTGTGAAGTTTTGTTGTTTTGGCCAATTCTGCATATCAGCATTGTGCTATGGGAGGGCATCACTTTTCATCCCTTGCCTGCAGTGCTTCCCAATCTCTATTTAGTCACAGCAGTTAGCTAACCATGTAGCTGTTGATAACATAGCATGGTTTTGGAGCCCCTAAGCCCTCAGGAGGTCTGGGATTTCTCTTCACAGTGTGGGCCTACAGGAGGAACAGTGACTAGCTGGGAGAGCCAGACCAATTACATTGTTGGGATAGATGTAGTGCTACGTGAAAATTGCTCTTGTTAACAGACAATGAGGTAGAAGTTTTGCAGCAGGGCATTTTCTGCAGTGGAGAATCATTAAAGAGCTATCTAGGTCAGGTATATAAAGCAATAGACTGAAATCAAAGAAACTGCTTTTCACCTAATGATAGTCTTTCACCAGCTATTTTTTCCTGAATGGATCACACTAGTGATATGATGTCAGCTTCTCTTCGTCGTTTGCATTCATCAGGATGTGAACATTGAGGGAACATTACTTTCTAAAATCTTGAAAAAAAAACAAAAAAACAAAATCCACCACATTTCTCCCTTCCCCCTCTCCCTGGGATGATGCCTTTGCCAAAATGACCTTTAGTTAAAGCTGTAAGCCACCTTGAGGCAGTCCCTGCGAGCTCTCTCATGTGACTGGCAAAATGGGTTATATTTAAATCCCATGCAAGGGACTAAAATGAAAGAATCTAGTGTTGGTCTGCTCTTTGGCGTTGAAGAAAACCTTAGCCAGAGTGACCCAGGCTGAAAATATATAAAAGTTTAATACACTGGGGAGAAGGAAAATACATGTAGGAAGAAAAATCTGTCTCATGTTGACTGACATTGTAAGATATCAATTTTCCTGGTGCAAGCCCTGGTAAGAAACAAAATATCTGTGCTAAGGAGTTTTAAAAAGTAGGTCAATTCACCACTTTTTTTTTTTTCTTATTTTATCCAGTTTTACAAAAATTTAATCTAAGACATCATGTCTAGAACCCAGCAAGGAAGGGGAAGAAACGCACATTGGAACCAAATCATACTATACAAAACATAGTGTTAATGAAATGCAAATACCAACAACTGTCCAAAAAAAAAAAAAAAGACTCAGAGATATGTAAGTGTTAAGGGCCTGATCCAAATTTTGCTGCAATAAATGGAATGACTCTCATTGCCTTTAGTTGGCTTTGGCTCAGGCCCCAAATGACAGAGGGAAGGATTTCTTGATGAAGGTCCAGACTGCAGTATTTAGATAAAAATATTAACTGCAAAATACTGCTAAATTAATCCATCTTCTTTTGATTATTGATGTCCTACTGTTTTCTGCCTGAAACAACATACACGATGCATCAGTCATTTATAAATTATTCATTCAGTTATTTTGGCAGTAGAGTCTTTCCATTTATCAACTGATAAATGTGTGGGAGATGAGAAGGGTAATTTTATAGCCCCTTGACATTTACCTTTGACATGATTTCCATATTTAATAAGGTAAAATACTAATGAAATATTTTTGATATTCCAGAGTCAGCATTGCAGAGCAATGTAATAAACTCTACAGTGAACGGTGTGAATCTGATTAATAAATACCCAACACTCTGGCTTGCAAGTCTCTCCAAGCTTACTTCCCAGTTAGACTTGCAGTGACTCAGAAATTTCCCTGTTGGATCACCAGAAATGTAGAAAATTTCAAGCTGCTGCAATGGAAAGACTTCAGGAGCTTTGATCAGGCTCCAGTCCGAGGGGCCCAGGGAACTGCTGAAACCATGATAAGGTACAGCCAGCACAAAATTTCACCACTGGCCAGACTAAGATTTCAGGGGTTTGATTGTCTTCCTAATTCTCTCAGTTTACACTTGTATAACTCCACTGACTTTAACTGAGTTAATCCTGATATACACTGGAGTTAAGTAATTGGAGAATCCGGCCAGGTTACCAAGGTATACATCTGGCTATTTATCATAGGTACTTGTATGGCCCCGCATTGCTGTAGTATCTGAGCACTTTGTGTGCACATACAATGTACATACTCAACACTCTGGTTCACCAATCTATCTAGTAAGCCATGTGTGTAAACAGAGACTTCAGTGTTGGAGAGCATGGAATAAGTCCCAAAAAAGCACTTAAAACTTAATGTTATTCTTTCCCTGACCATCAAAAGATGATGAGATAAAATATAGGGAGTATGGACTAACAAAGACAAAAAAACGCAGAAAAGACACGCTATGTTAAAAGGTAAAGCAGAAATAAGTTGCACCATTTACCCAAACATCCATAGCTACTTCCAGGATACCCTATATACCAACATATATGCCAAGCACCAGGAGACCATTTAATACTCTCCTGAAAGTAATATTGTTGTGTTACAGTATACATCTAGAAGTAATAACAGAGCAGCCACTTAACAATTGACTTACTCTTACTTTGTAAGCATTAGAAAGCATTATTTGTGGAGTTGTACTTTCAGAAGTGTCAAACGCTGGTTTGTTATCTATAAGGAGGTTAAAAAATCATACTACCAAACTCACTTGCAAGACACCAATCACCTACTGCTTGAAGGTAAAGTAAGTGACCTGAGCTGATTGGTCAACCCCAAATTTAAAGTGCCATTTATTAATAATATTTTCCATCTTCAGAGGGTTTTATGAGCATTAATGAATGTCTACAACACCCCTGTGAGGTAGGAAAGTAGCTTATTTTCCCAGATGGGGAAATCTAGGCAGAGAAGTTAAATGACTTGGACATGGTCTCAGTGAGAATGTAACAATGAGAGAGCAGAATTCAGGAGTTCTGGGCTCCCACTACTATGCCCAGACCCTATCTATCTCTGTTTCACTAAGCGTTAAGTGTCAGACAGATTAATTAGTTTGATCACTGTAGGTATGTGAAGTTTGGAGAGTTTGGGGTTTTTTAAAGTGTGTTTTCTCACCAGGCAGTTTTCTACATGCTCGCACAGAACAGCTAAACTCAACTGTCTCGTGTTACTTGATGGATGTTTGAGCATGAAAGGTCAATTAGTAATTGAGTTATGGTATGATTTCTTTTGATAAGTGCCAACAGGCTAATGTATTCCACACTTACAAAAACAATGAACCAGAAGTGTCCTGTTCCTGAATCACAGCAATGCACACAGCCTTCAAATTCACTGCAAAAATGGAGAAGATGGGAGTAAAGGGGATGAGTTATACTTTTGTCAAACAGTTTTTATACCTATATATATTTTGATGTCAGTAATATTGTTACTTAATATTAACAAAAACTAATAATGGTTACATCTAAAAAAGTCTGGCAATTGAGTTGAGTGTGGGTAAACAACTAACAATTAAGATTCCTACTCAAAGCTTTAAGTTTGGGTAGGGGGAGGAATTTAATAGTGAAAGCTGCTAGAGATGAAGGCCCTCTCTTTATCCACAGTTTGGGAAAAGCATGGATTATCAGCGTAGGTTTCCTCATATTACTCCACTCAATTCTGATGTGGGCAAGCCACCACTAGGGGTAAAAGTATAGTTCAATGCCATTCATTCAGGCCTCAGCTTAACGGTCCCAGAAAGGGACAAGTGGTGGATTTGGTGATGCGGACATCCAGCCATTAAGAACACAAGTGAGATCAACAAAATCTGTTCACTTTGACCTCTGACCAGCCAACAGAAACTAACAACATTTGGTTACTTCTGGCCCTGGATGGACTATTCTACAGGATCTCAATCACTGGTCTAAAATCAGGTTTCAAGTCTCATGTGACCAGATTCTCTCACAGTATTCCCAATAATTCCTGGTTTCGGACATGCCAGTAATCTGTATCCATACAAACACCCATTGAGCCCACTGTTAAGTACCTACTGAAGATTTTAGTTTTGTGATTCAACTCCTAATGCAGATTTCGGCTCCTGATTAGAGCTGGGCAAATTTTTCTGGCAAATAATTTATTCCCAAAAAATGCAGTTTCAGTCAGGTCCCGCCAAAATTTGTGAATTGATGTTAAGTTTTCCAAATAGTTTCAACCAAACCTAAAACTGAAATAGTGCAGTGATGTTGAAATGAAACGGTTTGTTTTGCATTACCAAACCACTTCATTTTTTCAGGATGAAGTCACCAAATGGCCAGAGAAGGAAGAGGTGGGGCCACTGTCACCCTCCTTATAATTTTTATCACAGTGTTTAGGGCACTCACCTGAGATGTGGCAGACCTAGGTTCAATTCCCCGCTCTGCCTTTTGCATAAAAAAAATTTTCAACTTGGATCCCTCACATTGCAGGAGTGTACCCTAACCACTAGGCTATGAGATATTCTAGTGGGTAGCCTTTCAATCGCTGCTGTTGAAATTGTTACATAATTACTTGTATAAATAATTGAAGAGCCATGCAAGCAGGGACTTGAACTTGGATCTCCCACATTCAAAGTCAGATGAGCCTCACGACCAAATTGCAAGGTTGTTCTCACTCTCTTTCCCTGGCCCAATTAAGAATTGCCATTATGCTTATCTCTTATTCTTTTCTTTCATATTGCTACCTAAGTTCATGTCCAGAGGTGTGTATCTGTGTTCGGATGCAAGGGGTGCACCTCTTCACATGAAGATTGATCTGAAAATCTCCCATCATTGCATCAGTCGCATGAGAGCTCCATTGGCACCAGCCGCAGAGGGAGCAGTAGCATAGTCCAACTGCCAATTTCTTTTTAACCTTGTGTTGACCAAAACTTACTAACAGTAGGTCTAGATGATATAGTGACAAACACACCATTAGCCAGTCCCTGTCGGGTTTCCACCTCCAGTGGCACCAACAGAGCATAACGAGCACTTCAGCAATGGTGGGAAGTTTTCAGAAAAACCTCAGTGTAGATGAGGCCACAGAGAGGGAGTGTGCAGGCGTGTTGGCCCAAATACAATTACAATAATCAACCAGCATGTCTGGGACCTTGCTGACAGCCTTTCTCTGTCCAAACAGAATTTTGTGTGGTTTGCCTCATGCTTTCGTTTGGAGCCTCACTATTACAATTGATGAGAAGACACAGGCCAAAACTTAAAGTGCAAAGCACGTTAGGATGGTTTACACATTCTGAGTAGAGGTGCTAATACCACAGAAGCGCAGGTGTAGGCACCCTGGATTGGCAAGAAATTGTCTACCCTAAGCAGAAAACCAAGGGAAACCCCATAATAAAGATATTTTAACCACCTTTTTCTTTATACACATATTTAAGACCCAGGACCCTATTGGGTTTATATCAAACAGTGAACAGAATTTTCCATTAGATTCTATGTTCAGCCAAGCCATGGGTTCAAAGCTAGCGTGGTTGTAGCATGCTAAGGTCCTGTGATCAAAAAACTGCTGAGCATTCTATAAGGTACAATTAGAAATGGAAGCCTTTGGAATGGAAAGTAGCTAAACCACAATCTCTCTCAGTCCACCTTTGCTCACCGTTATTCCTAAAAGGGTGAAATTCACCCCAGTCCACATGACTCCGTTTTTGTCTTCTGAACAACCACTGACGTTACAAAAAGAAAAGGAGGACTTGCGGCACCTTAGAGACGAACAATGCATCCGATGAAGCTGTAGCTCACGAAAGCTTATACTCAGGTAAATTTGTTCGTCTCTAAGGTGCCACAAGTCCTCCTTTTCTTTTTGCGAATACAGACTAACACGGCTGCTACTCTGAAAACTGACGTTACAGAGACTCTGAACATCTAATGGTCCATAAGTATGGATTTGTTTGCCTGACAGAGCCCCCATCCTTTTGTTTGTGGTTTAAATAGTGCATAGAGCTTTGCTTGCACTGTGGTAATTTTCACCATTGGTACATTGTGGCTGCTACTTTTGGAAAACTGAAGTGGTCGGTTATTCCATATTTGTTGGTTTCTTAAGTAAGATTTAAGTTTTATTCCAACTACATGGCAAGCCCAGGGCTCATTTCAGAAAAGTGTGCTTATGTTCCACTGCCAAAAATAAATCTGTTTTCATTTTGTTTTGTTTTTTGCAGTCGTCATAAACCAGTCACACTAGAAAAACCAGCTCTTTGTTTTTTTGCAGGAACAACTATTGTCAGAATATTTTACATGTAAATCAAACATGGGAGCTCATCTCCTTCTTTTATTTGTCATTGTGAATGTCCCCCATTTACCATTCTGCTCCAGTTTTCCCATTTAGTGGTGTGTGGAATTTGCAACAGTACATATTGTAATATGCAAATTGTATATAGCATTTTGATGTCAGACACACTGAAATTAAATCAAATGGAAAAAAAAAAGAAAGAATGTAATAAAGCTACCTTTATGGCCTCAAGCTGTAGATAAATTGTGGTCTGTGGTAGTTAAACAACAGCTGTTCAGATTTAAAACAAAATTATGATAAGGCTCCCCAGAAGATAACACCTCTTGAGGTAACAGCATTTACCTAAATGCATCTGTTAGTAGCAAACACCGTGACTTAAGACTGTTTATGTGATAGATTATTCCCATTTGTTTTCCTCCCCCCCTCCCCCACCTATTCATGTTGGTTACTGAAAACAAATCATCCATAGCAAAATGAACATCAGGGGTCCCCAGACAACCTTTCAAACTATGTCTAATTTCATCGGAAGGACAAAGTACCTGCTCCAGTTGTCCACAGGTGGAATCAGGTTGTGATCCCTCTGTGCTTTTAAGTACGAGCATTAAAGAA
The DNA here is from genome assembly GCF_015237465.2 of Chelonia mydas. Lineage (NCBI taxonomy): Eukaryota > Metazoa > Chordata > Testudines > Cheloniidae > Chelonia > Chelonia mydas. The sequence goes on along the minus strand of NC_057850.1, from coordinate 112,067,617 downwards.
CAGGAAGGAAGCAAATTGCTACAGTTAAAGAAAGAAAACAGCAGGACTAACACGCTGTAGTTGGGTGCATACATTCAGACTCAGCAATCTTTATACTCTTTGTGAACAGAAGTTCTTTAAGAGCTTTACACCCAATAAAATTTAAACTTTTATATATTTTTCTTCATTTATTGCAAAAGGGGGAGGGGGTACTGCAGACGTAGCAAGCCACCCATATGGAATTTCACAAAGGGGCAACTGCTCCTGGCCTAAACACTTCAAACCTACCCAAGCTCAACTTCAGATCAGTGACTTCTGAAAGAGATTCCTTTTTTTCTTTCCTTCTTGTAGTCCCATTATATTAATAATCATTTAAAACTGAGAACAACAACAAAATTACTCTGCAATTTCACTTTCCCAGTCCCCATGCTGGGAAAACCCAAGCCTACCTGCTCAGGGAATGCGAATAGATAAGTATGTAACTTTTATACCACTCCCTCCCCTTCCTGCTTTGACTCCTACTTCTCCTTTTCATTAAAGGGACCAAAATGCAGTGCGGTGTGTGCTTCTGGTGACCTCCTTGTGAATCATGAACAGCTTGTCAGTAGCTTGCCAGTGAAAGTAATCAGTCCTGCTGCTACAGTTCACATGCAGGTGTGAGCTGAGTGGAACACCTGCACGCACCACCTTTTCTCGGGAAGCGCTAGTTTAGCAACACTAATTCATCATCCAGAGAAGCATTAATATTTTACCTTAGTTACCAAGTGCACCCGTTCAAACTTTTATCTAAAACATTCTTTATCATCTTTTCATTAAGTTCTCAAGAGCTAATGGTTTCTGAGTTCCCGGGGTAAGGATGATGTTCTGAATAATGAAAGCTCATTATTTCTCCACAGAATGCTTGTTAATTCAAATGATGATATTAAAACTATAGTAGCCTTTAGCACTAGGGTGATTTCTAGCATACTTTATCATGTATCAATATATACTCTGTTTGTCAAAACTGCCCAGGGCTGGGGCTGACATTCTCTCTGGAGGAGTCTAGTGCTTCAAGAGGCACTGAATACACCAAGGTGACAACTTGCAGAGTTTGCGCCTCTAGGAAATAGAAAGATGAAACTTGAAGTGCCATTGTCCCCCTTGATTTCCTTATTAGTATTCATAAAGAGACAGTATCCTCCTCTTTTTCTTGTCCTCACAGGCCTGCTTTTTAAATGGAATAAAAGGCTGGAAAAAATACATACAGCAGTTCCACATATAAAAAAAATTCCCCCTTGTTTTCTTTTAACTGATCCAGAATAATATCTATGGTATGAGGCACTTGTTTAGGCGTTGCACAATAAAAACACATTTAAACAAAGTCAAAGATGAGTCAAAGACATCGTTTTGCACTGTATTATTTTCTTTGTTAGACTCTTTGTCTAGATCTCTTCTTCCTTCCCCTTCTTTACATGGCCAAACTATATCCCCTAGAAGCAACTTAGCTCCAAGCTTCCTGACATTAGTACCCTTCCTTCAGCTTTGATCCCCCGGGTACTTCAAATATTGCCAAGGCACCACTCTCCTGAGGGAAGTTTCTATCCCACCACCTTTTGAGAAAAGTCTCCAAGGAATTCCTCATATAGTGAGCATTCTAAAAATAGATCAACAATGAAGTGGCCAATTAACATGGTTAAGGGTAAGGAGCACGTTTCTCCAAATAGGACTGAATTTCCTGTGTCATTTTTCCCACTCCCCCACACCATCTTCTGCAGTCTGCATAAGTGAACATGTCCTTATCTGACTGCAGTTTATACCTCCACTACCACCACCACCATGTGTTCTGGGATGGAGCTCAGTTGTGCAACATGACATTTTTAGTATATTTACATGCAAAGTGATGTCCTCCCTGTGGCGTGACCTCACGCATATTGTCACTCTACATTCGGGGGCCAGTTGGAATCATCCAGCGGGCACAGCTGGTCCTGAGGTATGCAATCCATGGCTTGCATATACAGATAGCACACAACTGATGGTGGTATTAGAGCCCTGGAAAGGGGCAAAATCACAGATTCCAAGGTGATCACGAAATGTGATGCTACTTTCCCAGCTTTTATTATTCCCCCTTCCCTTGTTGGTGTAAAATGTGAGTAACTTTAATTGAGCAAGCCCCCCACCCTTTCCTTTTCCAGATCCCCGACAGGAAATGTAATTGTGAATACCAAGTCAACCCCAGTGCCACAAAGAGCAGCAAGGTCAACACTCTAGAGCATTCATGTGTGCTACAACACACGTTTCTGCACCATTATCTCGTAATTATCTCTCTTGTGAAAGATTTGCTGGACTTTTGCCCACAGGCAGAATTATAAGACTATGGTAACTTTTTATTCCCCCCCCCCCCCGTATATCCTTAGAGTAATAATTATTAAATATTAATGTGCTCTAAAACATCTTTCGTAGGTTAACTGGCCAATATTTCTTCAGTTTCACAGAGATACTGCACAATACTTAGGCTTTATTTATGCAGAGTTTTCCCCCTCATTAGAAAGAAAGGAAAGCTTAATGTTCTTAGTGATTCAATTAATGGCAGAAAGCACAAAATCTTGTAGGGGAGGGAGGGTTCTATATTATTTGCTGCATCTCTTTTTACCCAAGGGTATAATGCCACCTCAACCCGCACATGTTATAATGCTATTCAGAGTGTTACAGTCCTATTTTGAAAAGATATTTTATTTTTGGAAATGTGAGAGGAGCTAGAACTGCATACAGTAATGGAGGTGGGACTTCCGGGAATGCCACTGAACGGGCTCAGAGGTGAAAGAAGGGTATTTACAAGTCAATACTAATAATATTTTATCTGCACGTTCTGTTTGCTCCTTCACTCAGCCCTGACATAAGGGGAAGAACATATAAACCCAAACTGTGAGATCTTTATAAAGTTTCATTTTTTAAACAGTGAAGAAAGGGAATTACATTGAAAGAATTTTACAAAAGAGGGTAGATGACAGATTGGGAGCTGGCGGGTATTTGGGGTTTGGGGCTGTATTTTTGCTTGGTTTTGCATGGATTGAAGTGGATGAGTCATTCTTGCTGAAACATGTTTATCAGGGTAAGTGCTGCAAACTATGGCCTCTCCTGTCTTTGAGATACAGTACATGTTCAGCCAACACACTAACTTGTAATGTGAAGTTTTCACAGTGCTTTAGGCCCTGTTTATGCTATAGTTCCAACCATGTTAGTGAGAATACGATTTAAAAGTGGTTCTTGCTATCAAGGTGCTAATACAGTTTCCTTGGCCAGTGGAGACAGTTGTGTTATGTAGAGGAGTTTTTTTAAAGTATGCCCTAGGTCCCATCCACTCTGTAGAAACTATTGCATTATTGGTATTGGTTACAACATGGTAACCCCCAGACAGTTAAAATACAGCTTGGTGCTGATGAAACAGAACAGTGTTTAGTCACAATCTGAAACTGCACTACTGCCCTGCTTAAGTCTGAGAGCTGGACTTTGAGTTAAAGGCATTGTCCTGGAGCTGGGATGAGTTATCCTACCCCAAAGGAGCTGTAAGAGTCCTTGAGTCTCAAAGACCTTGCCTACATTAAGAAATGCTATAGAAATACTGACAGCAGTACACCTATGACAACCTTAGCAATGTTGCAAGGCCTAGTGTAGACAGCTTCATGACTCTGGCAGCCATTTTCAGCACTGTGCCAGGTACCTTGCTGAGAGCAAGTCTAACAGATGCAATGGCTGCCAGAGATGGAGAGCTACCTATACTGGAGCCCCCACTACTGCAGCTGAAGCCACGTTAGCACGTATAGATGTGGCCTGCTGAAGCACCTTCATGCACAAAGGGAGCACAGTGATTGCACAGCCACTCAAGAGGGAGCAGTGTGCGCATCTCTCCTTGGCAGGCCAGTGTAGCCAGCCAATGTAAAGGAGATCCAGGGCCTCTTTTCCTTCAGGATCATTATCACCACTATCCTCTCACAGTCCTTCCATTCAGGGGACCACTTGCTCTCATTCATTACTATATGGTCTGATAATATGGGGCAATATGGATGTACTATTTGGCTAATACAGCATAGTATAATGGAAATAGATTCCATCTCTTGTTGAACTGCTCCTCCAGTTCAGACCTACCAGTGATAACGTCACAGGATAATGTTATCTTTATGCTACCATAGTAGAGGTTGAAGGAAAATGCTAAACATTTTATTGTCCAACTTATAATCATTTCAGTTTTCTAGGATGACTGATACCCTGCCAATCATCTGGACTCTTGATTGCTCAAGGTATTCAGTTAGATCACCAGAAATTACAGCCAAGGACACTGGGACAAACCCCACTCCCTGTAAAGTTTACGCAGAGCAGAAAGCTCTCTTCTGAAGGCCCCCCAACACAGTAAACGGCATAGTACTTAACTGATCTGCTTTGGAGGTTTGAAGGGCTAAGTCAACCCTGCTGGGTTTTGAACTTAAGTTTCCAGGGAGTCAAGGAATTTTCAAACATGATACTTAGACAGCTAAGCTGTCAGCTCCAGCGGTTAATTCACTCATGGCTAAAGTTTGGAGTGCAAGTTACCAGCCTGGAGACATTGTGAAGGGATTGCAAACTGTTGTAAAATTTGTTTGGCTGCAAGAAATAAATTGTTGTCGAGAAACAAACTGTTTTGGTGGGTTCTGATTTTTAAAGAAAACCACGTTGCAGACATTTTAATAATTTTGCAATACAGTGTGTGCATGTAAATAGAAGGCCAAATCCTGAGGTCCTTATGCAGTTTGTCCTTTTTTTTATGCCATCCTTATCCATGCAAACTTCAATGAATTTCATGGAAGCGGGAGGGTGAGGGGGGGAAGGGGATAAACCTACATAAGACTCTCAGGATGTGGCCCACAGTATTCTTTTTCCTGTTATACAGAATACATTTTAAAATTGTATGAAAGCAATGACCTTCACAAGTGACGAAACTGTCAAGCGAAAATATTCATTATTTCATAGATGCTGATCCCACAAACATACATGTGCATCATTTTGCAAAGGATTACTCACATAAGTAAGTTACACATGTGCATAAACATTTGCTGGATCAGGTCATAAAACATTCCATTTTCTATTAAACATCCATGAAACCGCCATTTGAAGAACTGAGAGATTCAGAACATTGAATGCAATCAAAGCACATTTATTGTATTGAATAGAAGTTCTTAGTTTTGACCTTTTCAACTTTTCTGCTTGAAACTGGCAGCAGTTTTTGTGTTAACCCCACAAAAATTTCTTTCCCCACCCCACAAACAATGGGATCAAGTTTGTTTCTCCCCCACCCCCTAGACCCCATTTGTAGTCCCTAGGCTGTACTAAGTGCTCCTTGCTAGCACCTGTGGGATGCAATCGTTCCCAAAAGGGAAGAAGGAAGAACATGTAGGGTAGCCCAGCAAGTGAACTCATATCAGCAAAAGTTTCATGTGTGGATAATTTACAACAGCGATTCTCAACTAGGGGTACATGTACCCCTGGGGGTATGCAGAGGTCTTCCAGGGGATATATCAACTCTTCTAGATATTTGCCTAGTTTTACAAGCTATATAAAAAACACTAGCAAAGTCAGTTCAAACTAAAATTTCATACGGACAATTACTTGTTTATACTGCTCTACGTACTATACACTGAAATGTAAGTACAATATTTATATTCCAAATGATTTATTTCATAATGATATGGTAAAAGTGAAACAGTAAGCAATAGCGTGCTGAGACACTTTTGTATCTATATCTGATTTTGTAAGCAAGTACAAAAGTGAGGTGAAACTTGGGGGTACACATGAGAAATCAGACTCCTGAAAGGAATACAGTCGTCTGGAAAGGTTGAGAGCCATGGTTTACAAGATTGAGCCCTTGGCTTTTTAGGATCAGTGCCTTGTATTTATGCGGCTACATTAAAGAGCCCAGTCCTTCAAATGCTTTTCAAGGGAGGCTGTTAAAGTAAGAAAAAAGTTTTTGCAGGCTTGGGCCCAAAATGTTTCTGCTAAACATTAGCTTTTGCTGGAAGCCAACATTTGAAGGAGCCTTGTCTGGTGGCCCTTTCTATTACTCAAGCTGCAATTTTTGAAATGTTAACCTTTCTTAATTTTCATTTCCATACACTATATCCTGCAAAGACTTGTGCGTCTGCTTAATTCTGCTCACTGAAGTCACCAGAGCTATGTGCCCTGAAGTCAATCGGACTGTTCACCCAAAGAAGCACACAAATCAGTCTTTGCGTGAAGTCCATGCTGCAGCCATCATTGCGCGCACACTCTGCTTTACAATGGTGGGTGACGAGCCACATTGTTTAATTTCTAGTCTAAAATCTGAAGCCTGTTTTTTTTTTTCCCCCTTACAAAGCATTGTGTTATGGTAATAGCAGGTACATCCAGCCCTAAACACTGAAAAATCATGAGTCAGGACCTACAAAACCATGAGAGTCATTTAATTTATTATTATTTTTTAATTATAGATGTTGGGGGCTTTATTTGCCTTCTGGCCTTTGACGGTTTAGGGTTTATACTTTGAAGTGTTTCTCCACAGCCATGAGGACTAGAACTTTTCTTTCATTTTTCTTGTAAGTAAGCTAAGATTCCCACATAAAGACTCGACTCCAGGAGCTGGGGATTTAAAAACAAAAGCAAAAAACCCCACCAAACACGATGAGCCTTACATTAAAAAAGAAATCACCAGAGTTGGCAACAATGAAATAGTGAAATTTACGAGGCAAATGCAGGCATTACAAGGCCTGCACCTCACACTGTACAAAAAACAAAATAAAAACAACCCCTAGTAAAGACTTCCCTTTAAAAACTGTCGGACTAGCAGCTCCATGCCCCTGTTTGGTACAGTGTTCAGCTAGCTACTGAGAAACCCTTAACACTTTCATGGTGACTGAGCCCTTTGAGAAAATTAGCTGGTTCTGCAGCTGCAGATGGTTGAGACAGCACATTAAGATTGTAAGCTCTTTGTCCACACCCTTCTGTCAAATCAAAAGCACGAACATGCGGCTACATCACTGCACCTTTCATGATAGGCCTTGGCTTCATGGCATGATGTACCAGTGAAACTGGTTCTACACGCCCTGGGAAAAAATGACAGCTTTTCATTGCAAGCTGTTCAGACCGTAAACAGGAGAAGAAGCTTCAATGCACGCCCAAACCTGCCTCTTTCAAAATGCCTGTGCATAGCAAGGAGATCTTCAAGGAGAATCATCCGCTCTTTGCATAACTTTCTGGGAAGTAGCTCAATTATGTTTACAGCCCAAACAGGTCACAGGTAGCAACCTTGCCATTCTACTGTTTAAAAGTTAATTGCCTGGTTGTTCCACAACTAACTGCTATGCCTTTTATTCTTTCCCCTGTTCCCCCTTTTTTATCTTGGCCTAGCTTTAAGAATGAAGTGTCCAAAAACATGGCAACAGGCCAATTTTTTATGCCTTGAGGTAAAAGGAGCCAACTGCTTTTCCTGGAACATGCTCTAAATTTCACACCCCTTTCTGAAAACATGTGAGGGGCTGGTGGGGGGGCGGGGGGAGGGAAAAGAAAGAAAGAAAGAAAGAAAGAAAGAAAGAAAGAAAACATGTATAAATGTGTGTCTGTAATTATGTACACAATGGTGCATGTAATATTTGTGTTATAGTGAAGCAAAAAAGCTTCATTTAAATCACTTCAGGAACAAACTAACAATCACAAAAAACAAGGTTAAAGTTTCAGTCTCCTTCCTAACACATTATTTATTATTTGTATCGCCATGTCCAAGCACTGGAGAATCATACAAAGACCACCTGCAATTTTTAAACTCCTGCAACACATGAACAAATCAGCTGGATGAAGGTACATGGGGATCAGACCCAAAATCACAAAAATAAGGAAAATCCTGAAACCCTCTGCTAATAATGGTCTTATGGTTAAGACACTGTAGTGGGATTGAGGAAGACTTGGCTTCAATTCCTAGTTCTGTCGCAAACTTCCTGTGTGACCTACTTCTCCATCTGTGAAATAAGGAAAAATTATTCTTCTTAATCTTATAGGGTCATCCATATAAGTAGATAACACATGCTGTTTTGCTGAAGAACAATTGTCATGAAATGACTAAATTTTGATGGCTGAGTTAGCCTTTCCAGAAATACTAATCTCAAAGAGGAACTTTATTTGAAAGACTTATTTCAAATAAAATAAAGACAAACAAACAGCCCAATATGCAAGCAAACCTCTAAACCTATTAGACTGGGGGGCCTCGAACTATTCCTCAAAATCCATCAGAAGTTCTAGGCATAGTGCCAGTCTGAGAATCCACACAATGGTGTATCTTAATTTAACTTTGCTCCCATTCAAACCTATACATTTATAGTCCTATGAGTGCTCAGTTTGAACCTAAATGCAGGCCTCATCCCTAACTTTAGAATACAATGTTTACTGTAGGATTAAACCTCCAGTTGTCTGTTTGTTTTATTTTATTTTTTAATACAGAAAATGCATATATTTTATTCAGGATTTCCTTTAAAAATATTTTAGAGAGAGCTAACAGAAAGGCAGACAATGATATCCAAGCTAGTATGCTAGGTCACATTCAATAAGCAAGGGGATTTTAAATGACAGTGAAAGGTGGCAAATAGGGGGGAATAAAAGGAAGTATTGCAAAAGGAAATATTTTTCACGCTATGTACAATTAAGCTGTGGAACTCATTGCTGCAAGATATCACTGGCGCCAAAAGCTTAACCACATAAAAAGAATGGATTAGACATGCATATAGATAACAGTCATATCCAGAGTTATAACTGTAAATATTTAAAAGAATATTGTAAGAATTTAATAGATGTTCATGCTTCAGGGCATAAGCCTTTAAATCTTGGGGATAGGAGAAAACATTTCCTTGGTGCAGGTTATCCTGTAGTCTACAGGGTTTCTTGTGCCTTTCTAGAAGCATTTGGTATTGGACATTCTTAGTGACAGACTACTGAACTAGGTGGACCCTGGGTCTGATCCAGAATGGCAATTCCCCTCTTACAATAAAATTTGTGTCTGTCTTTGTGTAGGGGAATCATAGAAATGTAAGACTAGAAGGGCCCTTGAGAGCTGTCCATTCAACGCATTTTTGGAATGTATTGGAGATAAATTTTTTATTTCAGAAGGTGGAGTAAGCTACTAGAGGAGAGGCTGGTCTAGATTTGATTTTGACAAATAGGGAGGAACTGGTTTATAATTTGAAAGTGGAAGGCAGCTTAGGTGAAAGTGATCATGAAATGGTAGAGCTCATTGTTCTAAGGAATGGTAGGAGGGAAAACAGCACAATAAAGATGATGAACTTCAAGAAGGCATTCAAGAATAGCAAACTCGGGGAGTTAGTAGGTAAGATCCCATGGGAAGCAAGTCTAAGGAAGAAAACCGTTCAAGAGAGCTGGCAGTTTTTCAAAGAGACATTATTAAGGGCACAAGAGCAAACTACCCCACTGCATAGGAAAGATAAGAAGTATGGCAAAAAAACACCTTGGCTTAAAATCTTCAATGATCTGAAACTCAAAAAAGAGTCCTACAAAAAGTGGAAACTAGGTCAAATTACAAAGGATGAATATAAACAAATAACAAAAGTATGTAGGGACAAAATTAGAAAGGCCAAGGCACAAAATGAGATTAAACTAGCTAGAGACAAAGGATAATAAGAGAATATTCTACAAATACATTAGAAGCAAGAGGAAGACCAAGGACAGGATATGCCCGTTATACAGTAAGGGGGGGACGGACGACAAGAACAGAAAATGTGGAAATGGCAAGAAGTGCTAAATGACTTTTTTGTTTCAGTTTTCACCAAAAACATTTGTTGCGATTGAACATCTAACATAGTGAATGCCAGTGAACATGAGGTAGGATCAAAGGCTAAATAGGGAAAGAACAAGTTAAAAATTATTTAGACAAGTTAGATATCTTCAAGTCACCAGGGCCTGATGAAATACATCCTAGAATACTTAAGAGATGACTGAGGATATATCTGAGCCATTAGCAATTATCTTTGAAAAGTCATGGAAGACGGGTGAGATTCCAGAGGACTGGAAAAGGGCAAATATAATGCCAATCTATAAAAAGGGAAATAAGGACAACCAAGGGAACTACAGACCAACCAGCTTAACTTCAGTACCTAGAATGATAATGGAGCAAATAATTAAGCTATCAATTTGCAAACGCCTAGAAGATAATAAGATGATAAGTAACAGTCAGCATGGCTTTGTCAAGAACAAATAGTGTCAAACCAACCTAATAACTTTCTTTGACAAGGTAACAAGCTTTGTGGATGGGGAAGCGGAGCAGTAGATGTGGTATATCTTGACTTTAGCAAGGCTTTTCATACAGTCTTGCAGGACTTTCTCATAAACAAATTAGGGAAATACAACCTAGATGGAGCTACTATAAGGTGGGTGCATAACTAGTTGTAAAACTATTCCCAGAGAGTAGTTATCAGTGGTTCACAGTCAAGCTGGAAGGGCATATCGAGTGGGGTCCCACAGGGATCAGTTCTGGGTCTGATTCTGTTCAATATCTTCATCAGTGATTTAGACAATGGCATATAGAGTACGCTTATAAAGTTTGTGGACGATATCAAGCTGGGCGGGGTTGCAAGTGCTTTGAAGGATAGGATTAAAATTCAAAATGATCTAGACAAACTGGAAAAATGGTCTGAAGTAAAGAGAATGAAATTCAGTAGGGACAAATACAGAGTACTCCACTTAGGAAGGAACAATCAGTTGCACACATACAAAATGGGAAATGACTGCCTAGGAAGGAGTACTGAGGAAAGGGATCTGGGGAGTCACAGGGGATCACAAGCTAAATATAAGTCAACAGTGTAACTTCTTGTCCTACCCTTGGTGGGAATGGAGAATAATTGATCACCATCCTCTTCCTTTTATGTATTTGAAGACTGATATCAGGTGCCCACCCTCAGCCTTCTCGTCTCTAGATTAAACATGCCCAATTCTTTCAGCCTTTCTGTGCAGATCATGTTTTCTAAACTTAATTACCATTTTTGTTGCTCTCCTCTGGGAGCTTTCTAATTTGTTCACATACATGATGCCACACATGCATACACATACGCTGATTTTTTCCATGAGAATTCCACTTGTCTTATCAAAGATCTGAGGGAAAAGAAGTCAATTTGTTACTGTCTCCTTCAAATTACTTGTGGATTATCTATCTCCACTCCTGCAAGAGGTAAGAGTGACATTACCCTGATCCACTGGCCCAGAGTAACAGCTAGGACAGCAACTTATCTATCTACCTGTCATTTGAAGTGGAAACAGAGAAGTGTACCAGGAGTGGTGTCTACAGCAGGAATACAGAATTACAAATATACAATACTGTACTTATAGAAAACCTGTTGGTGAAACAAGAGTATGTAGTGCTGTCTATGTGTGTTTCTTTGTCTGAAAGCTCTTGGTGGAGGTGATGGAGCTGAGAGGAGCAAAGAAGATAACACTGATATTCCATGAGCAATTACAGAAGAAATTACAGATACAGTACATGGATTTATCATAGACTGAAGATAAGGACTGATTAGTGAGAGGTGTTCATGTGTATGCACGCATGCCCCTTGGGTAGCATTTCTCTGCTTGAAAGGTAAAGGTTGGGAGGACCGGGTGAACAGTAGGTTGATAATGAGGGATGCATCTGAGCCAAGTAATCTGTGAGTAAGTGAACTCAGAGGGATAAAAACAGAGATAAATAAGCAGAGACGTAACAGTTACGAAAGCTTTGTGGGAGTTCCTAGAAGAGGCTGAGAGAGGCAGAAATGATGGGCATTGACAGTTTCCAAACTGTAGAACTGGTTGGGCAATATTATTTTTCCTGCAGAAAATTCTGAAGAAAACAAAAAGAAATCCTTTTAATTGACATTTTCTATGGAAATTTTTGACTTTTTGTTAAAAAAAACTGAAAATTTCGGTCTGAAAACCAAAAACTTTCGTTTTTCAGCTGAAAACTTTTTGACAAAAAAAAAAATCAAAATTTTCCATGGACATTCTTCATGAAAAATGTGAAGTAGCCAAAACCACAATTTTCTGTTGAATAAACGGTTTTGACAGAAAATTTTCAACCAGCCCTGCTAAACAGTGAAAAGGTATCTTTGACTAAATATCATCAAGTAGTCTACACAAAATGGCTTACAAAGGATACAAGTCAGTCCAATGTAGAGATTGAGCAAAATTCATCTTAGTAAACAAAGATCAAGAGAGCTATGAATAGCAGTTAAGTCACCAGGAGAAACCAGAGAAGCCAAATCAAAATCAAACGGATCATGAAAGAGGCATTATCAAAGATAACACCTAGGAAGATGATTATGGAAGAGAGGGAAAGGGGATGCAAGTGTAAGGGAACTAGGAGTACTAAGAAGATCAGAAGGAACACATTTATGGAGCTATTCCATCTGATCGCCAGCAGAATACATGGAGAAGCAACAGTCCAAGAACTGGCAAAAAGACAAACAGTAGGCAAAGGTTATGGAAAAGAGTACAAAGAATTAAAAAGTAATACTAAATGGAGACTATGACCTGGTGTACAAATCCCAGACCTGATGGGATTATTCTTATAACTGATTTGACCCATTTATGACGACAATCTTTTACAGTGGATTGGAGAGACAGAAAGAGAAGAGGAGATGGAGAGGGGCTCTATAGTCAGAAAACATACTGAGCCAATGACAGACAATAGACTGGTGGCATAGATATAATAAATGTATGGATATAAAAAATGAAAAACCCAAGAGGAGTAACAGTTCTCCAGAGCCAGAGTGGATCCAGAATGACACACTCCTGGACCATCTCTTGAAGTACTTAGAAACTAAAGACAAGGGGCTAGAAGTACAAAGATATTTAAGTGCCTAAAGAAGCAGAGAGAGCAGCTAGTGGGATTTTCAAAAGTGCCTAAGCCGGTTAGGTGCCTAATTTCCCTGGAAAATCAATGGGAGTTGGGTGCCTAACTCATTTAGGCACCTTTGAAAACTCCACAAGGTGCCTCTAATCTTTAGCTGCCTAAATACCTTTGTACAGCTGGCTCTAGGTACTTAAGTTAGAAACTATAGAATGCTTTGTGAGAGAGGACATCCACAACGTAGTCATAAATCTGGCAAGAAAGAAGTCAAACATGCATCATTAAAAAGGGATCTGAGATCCATAGAGGACAATTTTGTCAGGAGAATCCACACTGCATCTATTTCTTCCTTATAGGGAAGCTCTAATCAGGTCAGAGGACACTTTGTCAGGCTCTCTCCTGACTAGTTAGTTTAAAATTATATCACTTGGTTAGGGTACTACACCCCTCGATGCCTTGTGCACAGGAAAGGTTATCAAGCATTTCCCTTGCCTGTTGGGAGTGAAACAACACTACTTGGTTTTAGGACTGCAAACATAACTTGCACTCCAGTAGATGCCAGCTCAGAGATATCACCCTTGAATTCAGGTGGCATATATACAATATGCTGAGCCAAGATTCCTTGGAATTGTTCAAGCCTGATTTTTCAGGAAGATTGTAAGCACGCCCCTGAGAGGCACCGACATAGCATGTACATGTGCAAATCATCCAGCCATCCCCCAAACATCTGGCAGCATGCGTACAAAAAGAAGGCTGCATTTAAAAGCATGTTGATAATCTTAGCAAAAATCAAACCCTTCAACTTTTTCACAAAATTTACTTCACATTAAGTTAAGAAAATTGCAGTTAAACGTACAGAAAAAATAAACATTAACTTAGCCATATTTAGCATCATTTATTGCTTTTTTCCTTGTTAAGTGTCAACTTTCATATTTTATTTTTATGTAATTAATATAGAAGAAATTGGTGGTTCAACATGGCTGCAGGAGAGTCTTTAACTTTTGGATCTTCCTGACTTTTCTAGTGTTTGATTTCTCCTTTTAGGGCCCAGTTTCTGCAATCAGATCTGCACAAGCCTAACAGTCTGTTCGGAAGGACCCAGTTGCAGAACCAAGGCTTTAACACGCAGGTTCACTAAGATTAGTGTAGCAATTTGTGCATTATAATGCATGAAACAATTCAGAATTTCCTCTGCTAGACTCTAAGCATTTTCACTAGATCAGAGTCTAAACAAGCAAGTTCCATTGTAATATCTATACAGTATTAGTGCAAATTTATAGATTCATTTTTTTTCCCATTGCATTGCGAGGCAGTTTGGATCACAGCCTGATCCAAAGGTAAAGAAAAGCTGATCTGATAAATTTGTTTGAAAAGCGAATTACCCCTTGTGTACATGAAGTAACTGTTTTTAAACATTAATTTCAGAGTCATTCTGAAAGGAAGCCAAAGTCATTCATTTGGAGTAATGTTATATTTGACTCCTAAATGCTAAATATATATAAATAATAACTGATAATAATTTGCCAACACTTTCAGTTTTTTTAAATCACGCTAAAAGAAAAAACTGTTTTAAAATCACCTTCAGTACAAAATCAACTCAGCTGCTTTCCTTTAAATTTTTAATTTTAAAAATGTAGCCCCAATCTAAAGATCAAAATTCTGCCAGCAGCTGCAATAGGTATAAACCCCTAAAATACAGTATTTATTTGAAGTTGAGGCAAAACCCGAACAATAAAATAAGAGTAATCCAGGAGTTGCAGAGATGAAGTTGAAATTTTCAATACAAATCCAACCAGCATTTCTAGTTTCTAAGCCTCCTTGCAGACATCATTCCTCACAGTGAGGGGAAAAAATGCAAGCTGAAAAATAGCAAAATACAGCTTGTCAAATGCAAAGTAAAAACTTCCCCCAGCTGCTGTTTCTGTATGCTGGGAGCATAAAAATAATATATGAACAGGGAATGTGACAACCAGGGAGATGTGCTTTGGCCTCAATGATTGTTAGAGCTAAACAAACATTTACTTCTGCATTTTGTGCTGAAATGCTGCTGAGTTTACAATGTGTGCTGATGCAACCTGAGCCAAAGCATAACCATGTTTTCTTAAAGAATCCAATTAATTTGGTTTTCAATCCAGTCCATTCACATGAAGTATTAGGAGCTGATTCAATAGCATTTTGCTCAAGCCAGCAAGTCAGTCTTCTAAAGCTCAGCAACTAATGTGCTAAACCAATTTTATATATATTTGTCACACTTGATGACTTACTCTGGTGTAAGGGAGAGCAGAAGTAAACCCACTAATTGGAATTACAGATTTCAGTGTATATTTTGCTATGCATCTGACAATGCCTACACACATCCCCAGCACCACCACCCACATTTTTCCACTTTTTATTATACCCTGTAAAATCTCTAGGTTATAAAGGTGAGGTTTTTTCTTTTCTTTTAAGGCCTCGATTCCTGTTGCTAGAGTATGCAGCTCTCTCAGCCTTTATGTCCCCTTCTTCCCTCCCTCATTTCTGTTTCCTCTATCCCTCCCCATTCCCTCCTTCATAGCTCTTTGCTATTTTTGCTTCTGCTTTTTAAGAAGAGATGGACCTGACCTGCTACGTTTAGATCTAAACTTCTCCAAAGTTCAAGGGTATTCGGATTCATGGATTAGTTTTGGATTCTCTCCCATAGCTAAACCCCTGACTTCTGAACTGAACCTCTGTCAATTATACTGACAATTTACTTAAGAGATATTTGCCTCTACCTATACCCCCCCCCCCCACTATGCTGCAGTTACCACCAGTAAGGTCCAGTGTACAGGGCACCATACTGGGAATAAAGAAACCAGGGATCAGCTTCTGACTTGTTTCATGACATTGGACAAGTCACTTGGCTCCCTTCTGTGCCTCGTTTTCCCTATACATAAAATGGAGATAATAATGCTAACCTCCTTTGTGAAAGCTCTTTGAGAGACCTAAGAATGACAAGCACTGTTATGATTATTCTGCTTCCTCCATTTCTCCTCATGCTACCACTAATGTGTAGCTTTCAATATCAACAACCTCCTAAACAAAGAAACCTGAGAATAGGGTCGAGAACTGCATGGGAATATGAATAAGGAGGAGAACTTCACCCCATAAATATGATAGAATAGCAAGTAATATCAAGAAGAAAAACTAAATGGAGCTGTGGAGTAAAGTAATTCAGTAAAAAAACCCACACAACATACCGGACCCCTTCAGGACTTTAAAAGTGAATCCCCAATGGGGAAGAGACATTGGAAATGGCAGCGGTGACAATGGTAAACTACGGAAAAGTTACTTTCTTTTAACATTAAAACAGGACCTTTATTAGATTAAGGATAATTAATAACCCGAAAGCTATTCTGTTTCTCTCTCTGCTTCCCCTAGAACATTCCCTTGCTCTTCCTGCCTGGTTTCTTGCTTAAAGAAATGCATGTCCTCACAGTATCTCACCCACATGCTTTGGGGATGGCTTAAACTTTTGCTGCACCAAAAGCAGCACTGGCAAGTTGTCAAAAGCTTGAGTGTTTCACCTAATTTACATATTTATCTGCATACATTTATAAGTATATTTATCGCCCCAACATTTTTCCCCTAAGACCTATTTCCTAGGTTTCCTGTACTGGAGGGATTGGGGAGCAGAGATCTCCCTACATTCCTTCCCACTCAAATTTCTACGTGCTGGGTGGGAAGGGATTTCCTCCATTTAAACCCTTCACCCTTCTGGCTCTTCCTTGGGAGGGAATCCTCAGGCCTGTTTGTCCCTTCATTTGAGTGGTGGAAATGCAGCAGCTCCTTCTCTCTCTCTGAGACGGGTACTCAGGAAATCCCACAATGCCAACCTATTTGTTCAGCATGTGAGTAGCCAGTGCTCCTGTTGCTGAGTGGCACGTCATTCTTCCGCTAAGGCCAGGCAGTGCCCGCCAAATGCCAAACAGCGCTATATATATTTATTGGTATTTTGATAAACCACAACCTATTCCCCTATAGATCAGTGGTGCAACAGTCAGAGAATTTCTAACTTCTACAATGTTGCTTATAGCCAGACAAGCAAACCTTACATATGAGCACATTTGGTAACTCTTTAATAAGATGTATTTCAATGAAAGCAACTGTTTTACAGAATAATAACAATCACGTTTTATTCTGATGATCCATGTGTTTCATAATTAATTCATAATTAAAATATAGGCGCAAGCAGGAATATGCCATATATGCCACTACATATTGCTTTATTCTTTTGCCAGGTCTTTTATTATCCCACTGGTACATCTCCCTCTCAGATATAATAATGATCATATTGGGCAAGATTCTGATTTCACTTTCAGTGGTTTAAATAAGGCGTATGTTCATTGATGTCAATGGACTTAAAGGGATGCAAGTGAAGTCAGAATCGGTCCCAGTACACAAAAGAGAACACTTACCTTAAGTGATCATTTCAATGCAGTCTTGTGGAGTTGAGAATTTGAATAGAATTGCACAGGATACATGTCAACACATAATTTGGCCCTTCCAGCTTAGGGCTAGACTTTTTAAATTGCATGTGGAAAGGTGCATGCACATCTGCGTAACTGGCAATAAAGGTGTGTCAAGTGTAACCCCAAATTGGGTCAAGATCTCTCCCAGAGACAGGGACTGAAATCTGCCCAGCCCCATAACACCTACCAGAAGTGTCCAGCATGGAGCGCAGGCCCTAAAACTTCAGCTACTATCAAGAAGGTACTGGAATATATATGGGACAAGGCAAGCAATCATAAGGAGGCTGCTCTGCCAAAGGAGGACTGCTCTTCCAGGATAAGAAACTGAATACACAAGATCTTAGAACCTCTGTTGTCAGCTAACAAGACAAGGGGTTTCCCTATGAAAGGAAAACTTATTTTAAAGGCTTGACCACTTGGTGAGTGGGAAAGGCCAGCTATGTCTCCCTGTTTGTACCCACTGTGTATAGGTGTTCTTGTTTCTCCATGTCATTCTACTGACAGGCTGGCCAGCAGGTGATTGGGAGAGGCTGACCATGGCTCCTTGTGGAACGGAAAGGCCTAGGCTTGGACTGCGTAGTTTTGGGAATCACCCCCTGCCCCCCAGCCCACAACAATGGTCCTTGGTTACTGGTTAATTCTGTGGATTTAAATAAAGAAGTATTTCTTTTTCCCATCTTGGAGGTTTTCTGGCTCCTGCTGTGGCCTGCTAGCCCTGTGCATACAGTGCACCCACATACCCTAGTAAACAAGCACCATACACAGGGAAATTGTATTTTTCCCCCTCCCTTGGAACTTTTGTCTCCTTCCCGTTTTTATAAATTTCTTTCTTTCCTTCCTGGGAAGGGGCTAGTCATTTGCTCTAGTTTAGCTTGGTTTTGTTTAATTAGACCTTTAATTCTTAATTCTTCCCTGCATGCAGGCTCTGTTCAGCACAAGGAGAGCGAAGGGGTCATCGGGGGTCTGTTATATGATCTCCCTGATTCAGTGACAGCCCAGCCTCATCATTAGTTAGAGCAGCCACTTGGCTGCTCTAACTCATGCCATTGGCATAAGTTCCCTAATGGACCTTTCACCCGTGGATAATTGCCATGACATACTTCTGCTTGGCCATGCCTCCAACTGCTCCGGGCTCGGACCTGCCATGCTCCTTAACAAGGGGAGGGCAGGAGCAACTGGCACGAGGGTTAGCTCCATTGCCTCTGCCACCTCTAAACCAGTGGGAAGTTCTCCTCTACACTGTGAATCCTGCACTGACCACTGAGCCAAAGGAGCTCAGAGTGAATGGCTCACCCTGGAGGATCTGGGCCCTTACATTCATTTATGCCTCGATAAATTAGATACATCACAATGATGATTTAATTGTTTTTGTAAACAATATTCTCCTGATATACTTTAACAACGGAGGAAATATCACTGTAACAAAATGGTACAATGAGAAGTTACAAGATTCATATTTCTAAACAGTTAAAAGGTCATCAATATTTATAAGACTTTTTGTCTGCAAGCTAATGTTTTTATGAGTGTTGCCAAAACGTTCAGTCTTGATTAAATTCTGTACAGTATGTGTGTAAAGAGTCTGTTTATGTTAATCCAAACTTATTTAAAAATACAGCTTGATCTAGCAAAATACTTCAGTACACAAGTAACTTAAGTTTGGGAGGAGTCCCATTAATGGTACATTACCATTAATGGTAATGATTAAAGTCTTCCATGTGCTTAGGTGCTTTACTAGACTGGGGCCACAGTGCATATCTGGAGCAAATGCGTCTTACAATACTTTGGGTTATTAAATATACTTGTACAGTAGAATCAGTATATTGTACCAAGTGGTATATACCAAGATGCAAGAAAGGTACTGAAAAACTGACCCAAGAGGTACAACAATAGTACAAGAAAGGCCAATCCCCAAAGTTGGAAAACTCAGTGATTTTGATTTTCCTCCCACAGAGCTGACATTAGTAAAAATGTAATGTTCCTTTTGCATTCACAGCATCTAGAAAATTCCTCTTCCGGCAATGTTCTGTTAATTGATTGAGGCTGTCTTCACAGGCATATCTGACAGCAAAGGCCCTTTTGTCTCTAGGTTTAATATGAATGAAATCTTTTCTACCTCTTGAATGCTAGGAGATGTGCAAAGGCCTGATTCTGTCGGGAGCCAAACATCTTCAGTTGCCACCAAAGTCAAGGTGATTAGTCATGTGAATAAGGGCTGCATGATCAGGCACTAAGAGGAGAGGTAATTTATGAAAAGCTTTTCTGTGAGCAAACACACACTAACTAGTAGTCACTTAGTCCCTGGAAATTCTCTGATAAAAAAATTATTTTCTTTAGAGATCAGGCTGATAATACAGAAAGCACTAACATGTAGTTAGCATGCTGTCATGCTTTCAGCACCAGTGTATATGTACATGGAGAAATCCAAGGCTAGACTTCAACATGTTTCTATGAAGGATGCTTCATGAGTCATCCGGGTATAAAGACTAGATGACCCATTTTAGGTGCCTTTCAACCCAAATCATACTGTGATTTGTGGGGCGGTTTTTTGTATTTTGTATTTTTGTGTTTGTTGGCGGGGAGGGGTTGGGAGGGAATTGTCACAAAATAGCCAGGAAGTCCTCATGAGCAAATATTGTAGTTAATACACAGGCCTGTAGTGCAGTCCTCAAAGACCAAAGCTAGCTCTCAGGGTTCCTTCACGAATTCACCCATTACTGGATGTCCAAGGATATTAAACAAACTAGTCCAGTGAGTAGAGAGTCTCCTGCTAATAAAGTACAATTCATCTTTTCCATTTACAGCTCCTCCTCCTTCCAGACACATTCAATTTGCCTGTACTTTTTATGTTCATGCACCTATCCAAAAGAGAATCTAAATATAAAGTCCAACATAAACTCAAGTATTTACCAACATCTTAACTTGAAATCTGAAAAGGATGAATACACACGAGAACAATAACAGCTGGTTATTTTTCCTCTCATGCTCTTATTTGGTGTTATGAAAATTAGACTACATGAGACTTTTTTGTTCCAAACAAGAGAGGTTGCCTTCTCATTCTAAATTTGGTACATGCTGTTTGTGCATCTCTGAAATAACCCTTGCCATTCACACACACACACACACACACCCCCCACACACACACCCTTCTAGTGATGGTAACCTCAATATCTGATTCTTCCATGCTATCTTCTGCATGTGGAATACACTTCATGAGCTAGTCTAAAGCCACAACTTCTTCCCCTCTTAAGGCCCATTTGTTCTGCAAACCCTACAGGAAATTAGCCTTGGTCTTCCTCGTTCAAAACCCTACCTTCAACCTTAATCCTGCAAGATACGCTAAGCCCTCTTGCTCCAATCCAGCAATCCACTTAGCTTGCTGCTTAACTTTAAACTCATGAGAAGTCCTACTGAAGTCACATATGTAAAGTTAAGCATGTGCCTAAATGTGTTATTGGAAAGGAACCAGAGTGCTTAGAAAGATGCAAAATCAAGCTCTTCTCTTATTGCCCTCCCCACTCCTACCTCTCGCCCCAGTCAGGTCATGTTTGATGTGAAGCACCTAGCACACTTCTCATGACTGTAAGAAATAATAAACTAATGGTAATATTTTCTTTTCCATACATAGTTGTGGCGAACAATGTGTCTGTTGTATTATGTATTGATCTGTGAGCGTTCACAGCTGTGTCATGGTTAATTCTTCTCTGGTTTGGCAAGGTGGTATAATGTTTAGTCAAGTGATACTGGAAACTGAATTTATTTAATAAAAAAATATCATCAAACTCAGTGGGTCAACTTAAAAATAAAGTACGTTTGTGGCACGTGGGAGAGTTCCATTGGTACTGTCTACCAGGTTTCCAATACACTAATCACAATAAAATATACTCCATATCTCTGATCACCACTATCCTGCTGATGATGGCAAAGACTATAATTTGAAATACTATCATGCTACCACCACTTGATCACTGGGGTAATAAAATAATTATAGTTAATAAAACCATTATACCTCAATGTAGCATCTTTCATCTCAAAGGATCACAGAGCATTTAAGAAACTTAATGTACAAACTGTACATCTGTGATCAATTCATCCACCAATGAAATGCAGCTGCATCTAGGGCTGAAATGCAACAACAGTTTGATAAAGTGTTTTCTCCAACTGACCTTGCAATAGGAATATGGGTAGGCACCGTATAATTACCTTAGCTGGATTTTAGCTAGGGCACCAAGATTAGCAGCGGTTCAGACCTCTGGTTTACATCTTCTCCAGGTAGGCCACTCTGCTGTAAGAGAGTGAGCTACATTCCATACTGGTATGACATTTACATTTACTACCCTGTAAACACATATATTTCCAAATTAATCGCATATTGATAAATGCCACTCAAGCTCTGTTGACATTCTTAATTCACTCAAGCCACGCTTTCAGAAGTTTATGAAGTTAACAGAACCATTTGATTGAATTATTGCCTTCTATTAATTCTGAGGGCTATGTATTATTGCAGATTACTAGAATATATGAAAACATTTACTTTATTCTAAACTTCACTTAAATCACATTGATTGGAACAAGCTCCCTCTGGATAACATTTACTGTTTTATTTTCTGCTGCTGCTAAGAGGTGCTTCAAGGGGTACTGTGTTATTTATAATTTAAAAAGAACACAGAGGATGCAAAGGGGTGTGGGAGGGGGGTTTCTCTTTCAATTCCAAGATCTATTAATACCAAACACATGCTTTCAGTTGCAGTATTTTGTTTTTAAAAAATAAGTATTTCAAAACTTCTCCTTTGTAAATTTATGTGCCTCCCACAAAAAGTAGTAAAAGTCCATTAGAGATAGTGCCCCTTTTGAATGCCTAATAAGTGTTCTTTATATGAAACTATCTAAAACAATTGTACCCTAGCTTATCCAAAGAACAAGTGTTGACACCTATATATTATGCATGCTTTACTTGGACATAAATAACAGGTTTCAAGTTCTCACATGGAGCCAGTTGACAGGTAAGCCTTTCCACTGGAATACTGTGGCTACAACCCCCATTATACAGCTGTCCTACTCAGAACACAAGCATTTTAACATTTAGGGAGTATTACATACTAAGAGAGCTAAGGCATGTTTTACAGAACAGACCAGGTTTTTTCTTTTCATTATCTTAACACTTATACTAGAGATGGGCCCAAACCAAAACACCTGAACCAAACACCGCAAGATTTGGGGAAGTCTGGATCTAGGGTAAAATTTTCAAAAGCTCTTAAGTCACTTAAGAGCCTAAGTCCCATTTCATTTTCAAAAGCCACTGAAGAGCCTAAATCCCACTGAAAGTCAGTGGGACTTAGGTTTTTATGTGCTTGAGTCGCTTTTGAAAATGGGACTTAGGTTTTTAAGTCACTTGGGTACTTTTGGGAAATTTTAACCTTAGATTATACTTGATGCTGTTTGGTCTTTATAATGGGACAAACCAAAATCCTGGATCTCAGACATTCTAGAACTTTGAAGAAGTTCCAATCCAGATTGGATATTTATACCTCAAGCTTCTATACACGGGCAGTGCTATCCCATTGGGGGCTCTAAGCAGGAATATTCCCCTTTGTCCCCCACATAATAAAAAGCGAATGGGGGGCCCCTTGAGCTGCTCGGCGCCCTAAGCAATTGCTTAGACTCCTTATGCCTAGTGCCAGCTCTTCCTGTCTATATAAATGTTAATACAGCAGAATCTTAGGTATGTTACTACAACTTACTCTTATCTCTGACTCCTTATGCCTGGTTCTGTTCTCACATTGCTGTAAGTAAGGAGTAACTTCACTGAAATCACCGTCATTGCACTGGTCTATAACTGGGTAAGTAGTATCAGAATCGGGCCCTCTGTCTGGAAATCTGTTACTGGCTGAGCTTTGCACTACAAGAAGTCTATTTACTCCATTAAAACTCTCTCTTATGAAGTCATTTTACTTTTCTACTTGTAGGATTTCAAATCTGAAAAGCTGATGAGCAGGCAGACATGGATAACGTGAAACAAAGAACATACAGTAGCATGGTGGGCTCTGTGGCAGGTCTGAATCAAAAGACACACAGTATTCGGAACAACTCATGTATTAAATTGAATGTTGTTAGGCTTCAGTGGTTGAGTTGGACACAAAAAGGTCTCCTTAATATAGGTCTCCTTAATATAGCTGACCTATCTGAGGATGACAAACATGGCTTTCTCAATGCTTAGAAAATATTAATTTTATAACAGTTTTTATTAAATAAACCTAGAAAATTAAAAATAAAAACACAATTCTGATACATAGATTACAAATGTAAGAGCCAGATGTCTGACAGGTACAATCAGTTCATAAAGGAGTGTCATAATATTTCTATAACTGACTCTCCTTCGGCAGTGACAGCTAACCAACCAAACATAAATACTTACACAGGACATAAAACGTACCAAGCAAAGACAAATTATACAAGACATCAGTTATAAGACAGAGACAAATCACAGGGAAGACTTACATGCTATACAATGTAATCAAAAGGAAAAAGATAGGGGCAGAGGGGAAATGAGGTAGACAGAGGTGGATGAGGAAGAGAGAACCACTGCAAAAAGTAATACCATCCCTAAAGTGTATTCAAGGAGAAAGCAGACAATTAATACTAGGTAAACATAAATTTGTATTGTATCTACAGCATCAGAATTCTTCACCCTTAGTGTTCTGGAATTTCACCACATGCTTAGTCTGCTCAAAACACAAAGCCAACTGCCTTATAAATGATATTCTCCCAAGCTCTCATTTCTAAAAGTATCTTGAACCAGTGTGTTGTGTGTGTGATTGGTGCACTCTCTCAGATACAAGCTCCACTATAGACTAAGAGTTCTAAAGAAACTACTGCTTTTCATGATTATTTAAAACATTTGATTGATTGGATTAATCAAGCATTATTCACATGAAGTTATACTAAGAATCAGATTTAATGCCCAAAAGGCATCTAGTTTATACAAGACTCTAATAGATGCTAATGAAAGTGTCTCATCTCACTTAATAAAACCTGCTTGGGAAATAATTTTAGTGTGGGGAAGAAGTAGAAGGATGAAGAGCAGAAAATGCTGAGGAAGTCATAGTTACAGTACAAAATGACCAAGGAGGCTAAATTTTTAAAGTTATATTATTTTTAAATTATGCATAAATTATAGTGGATAACACACAAAATATAAAATGTAGATTTTAGATCACCGTCTCTCTGTTGGACAGCTCAAAAAAAACCTCAAAGGAATTAAAGTGATGAGTGAATCGTTAACATTCTCAGCGTATACGTATTGATCATGACTGCTGATTATGTATCGATGCCCGATTCTGATCTCATTCACACTGGATTCACAATGGCATAACTTGGCTGAGTTCACTGAAGTTACTCTACACTACACATCTGTAAATCAGATCAGAATCAGGCCCCTGGGTTATAATCACTTGAAGGACAGTAAAATTATATAGACTGTATGGACATGCTTGTTTCAGTTGAACAGAGCCTTATATCAATTTAAGTCAGTAAGGAATTGACTTGAGTTAAATTTATACAAGGTTCTCTTAAACCAAAATAAGCATGTCCACACAAGAGGACTAAAACAATTTAGTTACATTGATACAACTTTCTCATGTAAATAAGCAGTAAGGGAATGTCTACACTGCATTGTAAACCCAGGGCTGTGGGACCTGGGCTTGTGGACTCAGTATTTCCAAGTCTGCACTTGGGTGTCCACACTGCATTGTAAACCTGGGCTTACACTTGTTAGACCCAGGTCTCACAGCCATGCTAACACATCCATACTGTACTACACAGATCTTCTGACTCAGTGTGCGGCTTGCACTGCAAAATGACAGGACTTGGACCCGAGTCACAGAAGGACTCGGGTTCTGACCGAATCCCCTAGCAGTGTCCTATGACCTGGGTCCTGAGTGCTTGCTGACCTGAGTCAGACTGATTTGTGTGTGGATGGAACAGGGACTTGAGCTCAAACCTGAGTCAGAGCATGGGCTTAG
The DNA here is from genome assembly GCF_015237465.2 of Chelonia mydas. Taxonomy (NCBI): domain Eukaryota; kingdom Metazoa; phylum Chordata; order Testudines; family Cheloniidae; genus Chelonia; species Chelonia mydas. The sequence continues at coordinate 112,042,271 of NC_057850.1, read as the reverse complement.
TGGGCACCGTAGACATGCCCCAAGTGACTTATTCTGGGGCACCAAGCAAGTCAGTGTCAAAGCCAGGTGGAGAATGCATCACTCTAAGGCCTGGTCTACACTGGGGGGGGGGGATCGATCTAAGATACGCAACTTCAGCTATGAGAATAGCGTAGCTGAAGTCGACGTATCTTAGATCGACTTAGAATCACTTATTTCGCGTCCTCGCAGCGCGGGATCGACGGCCGCCGCTCCCCCGTCGACTCCGCTTCCGCCTCTCACCCTGGTGGAGTTCCGGAGTCGACAGCAGAGTAATCGGGGATAGATTTATCATGTCTACACTAGACACGATAAATCGATCCCCGATAGATTGATCAGTACCCGCCGATCCGGCAGGTAGTGTAGACGTGGCCCAAGTCCTCTGCTTTAAACACTAATTCCTCCCAGAACAACACTAACTAAAGATATACTCATAATTATATCTTTATCTGTCCATGGCTATAGTTATATGTATATACTAGGGGATCGCACACTTTATTGCTTCTGCAGGCTGAGCTTATTGAACACACTGGGGGCTCCCTGCATCTCTCCATTCTCTTCACAAGCTCCCATCTGCCTCTATTTCAGCAACTCACTGCAAACTTCCCACCCCCTCTCTGTGTGTCCCCCATTCTCCACTCTGCCAGGCACTCTGTGTGCATCCCATTGCCAGATCCCCGGTTCTCCCTCCCCTACCAGGGCTTCTGTGTGCCCCCCTTTTCCACCTTTGCAGGAGCATTGTCCCCTACCCCCACCCATTTGCCTATCCTCCCCTTCCCAGGGTCCCTCATTTCCCCCCCATGCCAGGGGCTCTGTGTGTGGACCCGTTTTCTCCCACCATTCTTATTCTTCCTTCTTTTCTTTCTGTTTCAGGATGTCAACATTTTAAGCTCAATTGGTACATGGGCAGAGCTAAAATTAAGGATATTGTTCTGCTGGGATCTGTTAATTTCTGCATATCATTTGGTTCTTTGATGTAGAGACAATTACAGAGGTGGCTGAAGGTGTGATTCTGCTAACCAGAAACCAGGACTCTATGAGTCCACCATTGCCTGCTTTTGGTTTTTCCAATTTTCACTGAAATCAACAGGATTCTGCCCATTAATGACAAGAATACTCCCTGGAAATTTGGAATTGATCAGATGCAGCATTCAAAAGTGATTGCATTCCACACAAAAACAGAAATGCCATCAAGTTGAGTGTAAGGGCTTCTCAAGCTCGGCCAATTCTATACTTCATATATTTGTCTATTATATATGTATATTGCTTCTGAAAAGAATTAATTGGTTTAAGAGTGTTCATTCATTTCTCTTAATGTGTGAATTATACTTTACACAATTTGCTTCTTCTGCAGTCACCATTTTTTATTCTCCTTTTTCCTCTGTAAAACAATATACAGGGGGTTTGGGTTTTTTACAATAGGAAAAGGGAGGATTAGAGGAGGACAGCTGTGAAAGCAGAGAACGACCTAAATAAATGTAGCAGTTCTCTTTCATGCCACCATTTTATCACTACTTAGGGAGACTCAAAAACAAGTAACACCCACATAAATCTGTTCTTGACCTCATGGCTAATCCTGGTAAAAACCAAAAGGGGTATTTCTTGTTGTTCCATGCTTAATTGTCATGTAAAGGGGGAAAAAATAATCTCACTTATTTGAAACTACTGTTAGCATGAATATAACACATAATTCATGAAAAACGTTAATAGAAACTGCAACCCAACCCACCCGAACGAATGTAATCCAAGCAAAGGTATTAGAGATACTGAATAGGATACAAAATAAATAGTAAAACTGACTAGTGATAACTTCTGTCCTTTAGTCACCAATCTCAGCAGGTTTGATCATTAAAGGAAAAATGTTTTCATCTCACAATTTAACTGGAAGGGGGCTAAAATGTAAACAGTGGGGGTGAAATTCTGGCCCCACTGGAGTCACTGGGAAAACTCCCATTGATTTCAGTGGTGCAAAGATTTCTCCCTTTGTCTACAAAACCGAAGTATATAAAATACTTTGACCCAAATTCTGACTGTCAGGTAGGGAAAGCCATGTATCCTCAAAAAAGATAGATAGCTACCGATTTAGCATGCCCAATTGTATAGTATGCACAAACGTCTAACATGTGGAAGACCTACCTACAAAATTCCCTGCTCCATTAAGCAAAGACATGCCTTCTCTGCAAGAGGAAAATATGTGGAAATTTCCCCAGAGTTTCCCATAACCACGATGGGAAAAGAGTAAAAAACTCTATCAAGTACACTAGAACTAAATAATCTGGGAGGTACTCAGACACCGTGGTGATGGGCTCCTGTAGAAATCCACACACAGGCTCTCATCCTGGGGGTTATGAACAGGTGTCAGGAGGTTGCAAACACTCTGCCCTTCCCATATATAGGGGGACCAGACATCCCATTTTTAAAGGGACAACCCTGTATTTAAGCCCTCCTGCGTGTGTCCCAGCTTTTTCTTAAAAACGGACAAATTGTCCCATATTTTCTGTCTCCCCCGCTGCCGCCTCCCATCAGAACTGGTGGGTCCTGCTGCTGGCCAGATCCCTGCTCACCAGCAGTGAACGTGGGGTCCAGTGGCCAAGGATGGGGGTGGGTGTGCAAGGCTGATGGTGAGGCAAAGCTGCAGTGCATGGGGCCGGCCATTCCCCCTGCCAGTCCGTCAGCGCAGCCCCTGCTGCATGCTGGGTCTCAGCCAGCAGGGTCTCCCTTCCCTGCCCCGCCCGTCCTGTTTCCAGCCAGCGCTGGCTGCGTGCTGTGAGTTACAGTGGCTGGTGAGTGCGGGCAGGCGCCAGGCAGTGGCCGGTTACCTGTCATATCTGCTGCCCACCCATTGGCACTTTACGTGCTCCCCCTCTCCTGTCCTCTCCCTGCTTTGCCCCTTTGCTCCCCAGGCCCACTGCTGCACCATATCCTCCCCGGCTAGGTGCGTCTCACTCCCAGTGTTGTGTGGAGAACCAGCCCCTGGTCAGAGTGCTCAGCTCACCAACAGTCTGGCCTGTAGGCTTCTTCCTTCCCCCACTGCTTCTGGCTGGGCTGGCGCCCTGGGAAAAGCCAAGACCCTCTGGCCCAGGGCGCTGGCCAGGAGGAGCCGAGCCTGGCATGTGCCAAAGCCCCGCACAGCGCTGGCAGGGGTGAAGCCTCTCCACCCCTCAGCTAAGCTCTGAAGTGGCGGGTGGGGGGAAGTGATTTCCAGCTTCGTCGTGCCCCGAAGCTGCAGGTTCCACAGCAGCCCCCGGGGCAGGAGCTTAGGACCCTCTTCACCCACCCTCCCCCCTGCCCTGAGTCTTGCCCCCAGGAAGTGTGGGGCTGCTCCATCCCCTAAGCACCCTCCTCTGCTGAGCCTCCTCTCTGGCCCCATCACTGAAGGCCCTACAGTCAGGTTCCCTGGGCCCTGGTGCACAATGCATCCTTAAGGCTTAACCCCTTCCTGCCCGCGCCGTAGCCATAAGTGGCTGGGTTATGTCGGTGGCCAGCAGCAGCTTGGAGGTGTTAGCTGCCTTCAACACTGTGTGAACAGGAAGGGAGAAGCTGCCATGGGTGGGGTGAGGGGGGAAGCTCTGCAAAAGACACAGGGCAGGTCATCCCTCCCCCTTCTGGCTGGAAGCAGTTTCCATCCTTTCCCTCCCACACAGTGCCAAAAGGACCCCCAGTTGCGGGGTTTGGCGGCAAAGGTTTTGCTTTATTATGCCCCAAGCAGGTTCCAGGGTGGCTGAGGAGGCACATACTGCCGCCTCAGGTGCCCCAGAACCTGCCTGGGACATATCAAAAGGGTCTTCTAACAGACGCTCTTCCCCTGGGCGGGTTGGGTCCGGGGAGGGGAGGCACGGCACGGCTGCCCTAGGGCTCCTCCAGGCAGTGGGGAGGGCACTCAGGGCTTCAGCCAGCCCAGGGCTCTCCGGCTGATGGGAGGGGAGGGGGACGCTCAGGGATTCAGCCTGCCGGGGGCTCCTGCGGCTGAAGGGGGGCACTCCAGGTGAGGGGGAGCAGGGGGTCTCAGGGTTATGGCTGTGGGGAGGGTGCGGGCAGAAGGGGCGGAGCCAGGGGCTAGCCTCCCCCAAGGGGGGCTCCACCCACCACCCATGCCCCCCATGTGTTGCCTCAGGAAGATGCAGCACCAGGTACCAGGAGAGGAACGTCCGTCCCAGGGGCCCAGCCAGCCAGGCATGGAGGGCAGAGAGCACTGGGCAGGGAGGGTCGGGTCGGTTGGTCACTGCCCCTCCCACCCCCCGTGTGAGAGAGATGTATGGGGGTGGGTGGGTGTGTCACCCCTCCCTAAAGCCTTAAAGATAACAAGGTAAATAAAAAGAATTCAACTATGCAGTATTTCTTTTTAACAGGGGCTCAGTCAACTTGATGTTAATTTGAACATTTGTACTGCATAGTTCTGATTGATTGATTGATTACTGTTGAACTTGCTTGAATACGAGTAATTTTACCGGGTGTTCCATATTCAGCATAAGTAAATATGGTCACCCTACCCATATTGCTAAATGGAGGAGGCTCCTGGCTACATGTAAGGCAGTTTCAGGGAGAGTTGGGGTGTCCTCATAGGAAAAAGGGGGTCTCAACATGAAAAAAAATTAAGAACCCCTGCCCTAAAATACCACTCATTGGAGAATCTGATAATCCAGAGAAGGCAATCATACACCATACATGTTCCAAACTGCATGACATGAACTGCTCTGGGCATATAAAGGCACAATATTAACTAGTGCAGTAGTTATCCAGCTTTCCAGTTCTTTCATTCTGCAGATTATTTGGAAGAAGAAACAATTCCCCCATCTCTCCCCCTCAGCGGACCACCTCGTGTCTCCACCTCCTAAACCCTAAATTCATGGTTCCAACCTCCTTAACCCCCTAGTGCATGGTTAGGAAAGGTTCCAGAGACCACTTCACTGATGGTCCATGGACTAGTTTCCCTACCTGAAACCACTTGAATTCAGGATCACAGCTCTGTACATGCCACGCATTGGCAGGAGCCCAGATACAAGCCTTCAAACCATGCCATTGCCTTGGCTGGACTTTGAAGAGATCATGGCTAGAGGCAGCTCTCTTTCTCCCAACGACATAGTCACCTCCCGAGTGGCGACACCTTTCTGCATGAGCTGATGCATCTAAACACGCCCATGTTTGTATTTTATTCCTGCATGGTTTATGGCGGAAAAGCAATCACCAGGTTTTATAGAATTCTGTGCCAAGTTTGGGCCCAATCATGTCCCTTTTTTATACATATTCACTGTCATTTCTGCAGACCCTACAGTTAAATCTTCCCACTTGACTTTGTTGTAATCAGAGGTGGGCCATTCTGCCTTCTTACTGTGTGTAATGATTTCTGCAAGGCTGCTTACTGGTATTTATTCTTATTTCCCCACATAGCCTATGAGAAGATAAAGTGCAGAATAAAGGAACAAGGAGTTCAGGACTGCACTTTACATCCTTATATCTTGCTATTTTAAAGACAATTACAAATATTTTTCTGCTATCAAAATATCACAAGTCTCACTTGCCTGAGAGTACATTACTGCTATAGACTCTAATGGATCTTAGGAACTGGCGCAATTTAGTTTTAGTTCCAGGTTTTGCCACAATTTGGCTATGCATTTGCAACTCAGAAATTCACAAATAAAATTTACTGAGCATTTGGAGATTAAAAATAAAATGTGCTTAACACTGGATGCACTTTATTGAAAATTTAGAAGAAGCAGGGTTTAAATTAGCTCTAAAACTAATAAATACTTTAGTTGTTTTGTGTTATGGGTAATGTTCAGTGGCTTGCATGACTAATTAAACAATCTTGAGTTTGTTTTGAAGGCTGAGCCATCCTAAATGGCTTTAAATTACATTCTATGTAGCTAAGCTTAGAATTAAAACCCTCATTTGTAATGAAGAACTTTTACTGTGTATAAATGCCATTAGGAGAGTCTGGCTGTACTGAAAAGTTTAATATTCTGGATTGCTTCTGGCCCTCACAGAAACTAAAGAGAAACACTAGTCTCGCCATAGTTAATGTCAAAGTGGAAGGCAGTGAAATATTTGATGGGAGGCAGGTTTGGATGAAGCAAAAGAAAGTTCCATGGAAGAGACCAGTTTGGACTGTGTCTCAAATAAATTGGTTAGTCTCTAAATGCCATAGTTGTGAGCAGTGAAGGCTGGTCTGAAGACAAGCAGGAAGGAGGCATCATGGGAAGATGGGGACCAGTCTGAGGTGAGAAAGCATCCATTTAGTGCATGAAAGAGCACCTCCCAAATATATCTTCATCACATGCCCTCTGCTCTGTGTAGATCATGCCCTGTATTGGGGAAGCACCATAGCTCTAAACATTAATTAGCACCAGCTACCTTACAAATCAGTTACCAATGTATCCTACTCCAATTTTGGTTTACCAAATTATAAACAAACCATCTGAGGCCACAGCTACCCCTTCTGTGGAGTACCGATTCAGCTTTGATGACCCCAAACGTTGAGAGGATATAAGTTAAATGACTGATATATCTGCTGGGTCCTAGTGTTTCTATAATCCATTTCCCTGCTATGGAGAGAGGTAGGACACATGAATGTCTCACTTGGGCTGATTTTTCCATTTCAGCACCAACTCTTTGGGTCAAAATTTCATTTGTTACACGCTTTCCCCCTCCTTCCCCCCGCCCCCCTTCCATCCATGTAAAAGTATGAGGGGAAAGGGGGGTGATTGTGTGTGAGAGGAATGTTCCAGGACTTTCAGTCTAATTCATAGTAGGGAGGAAGCCCATTCAGCCCCTCCATGATTGGCTATCTCCTCTGTCCCCTTTATGAGGTAAAAAAGAATAAATAAAAGGTGATAATGTGCTGTGCACATTTGTTGACCAGCATGGGCCTGATCCCAAGCCCACTGAAGTCAATGGGAGTCATTTAGGGTGACCAGATGTACCTATTTTATAGGGACCGTCCCAATATTCAGAGCTTTTTCTAATATAGTTGTCTATTACCCCCTTCTCTCTGCCATCCCCATCCCAGTTTTTCACACTTGCTATCTGGTCACCCTAGAGTCATTCCAAATTCACAGGACTTTGGAGAAGGCCTCATTTCCCCTTCTTTGATGACGACCATGGTAGGAACTTATGCCCTATATTCAGCCACAGCAGGACTTCAGGAGCAAGTCTCAGACATAGGCCATCTAATATAATGGAAGCTTTGCTCTTTTGACTTGCGGTGCTGGCTTCTGGACCATGATAAACTATCTAAATACTCTAGAATGTAAGTAATTACCCACTGGTCAATAACTTCTCCACTCTTTTCATTAAAGCCATTCTAGAAATGCTGCCAGTCATCAGCCAGTGAATAAGTAGATTTTTTTTTGGAGGCGGGGAGGTGGGGGGAGGGCAGTATTCTTTCTTCTCTAGCTCTGTTTCCATAATTACTTTGCCCCCTGACCTGACATTTCTGAGAAATGCCACACATTTTCACTGTTTGTCTTTACTTTCTGCTCTTTCACAAAGCCAAATGTGAAGTGATGCATGCTTTGACTGGCACAGATCTGCCTCCTTCCCCCCCCCCAACCCCCCAACTGAACCATTCATGTGTAGGAGGCTTTTGATCCTGGATTTAGATATTCATCCCTATTTTACATAACCATAAGTAATGTCAGGTAGTTATGTAAAGAATCAGACTAACACAATTTAGGTTAAAAAGACATTCCCAGCTTGCCTTCACTTCCACTGTCCCAGATGCACAACAACCCACAAAAGAGCTGTGACAGACAAGCACAAATGTGTGACAATTTTTCAGTAAGTGACGACAAGAAAAGATATCTGGGCCCTGTCATGTGAAGTGGCTACACAAATATGAAAACTGCCAACCAGATTTTTCTGACTGAAGATAAAAGGTTCATGCTACATCTGGCATATTTTTCAGCTCGCTTTGGCTGGGTATATACTGTACCATGGCCTGGTCTACATAAAAATGTACACAAGTTTAATGAAAGGTGTGTTTTTTAATTGATTTAGTTAAAACTGGTGCAAGTTTCTGAGTGCAGACACTCTTACCTCCACTCTTACTATGGATTTAGGTAGAGTTGCTCCCATACCATCTTAAGCTAAACAAAAAACCCTCCTAAACTGAAATAAAGTGTCCACACAGGCTTTCAACTAAATCTGTTTTTAAACTGTTTTAAGTTAAATTCGTACAATTTTCTCATGTACACAAGTGCTCACAAGTGTTATAAAAAAAATCCACACCAGTTGCTACCACTGGTTCAGCAGCAATGCTGCAAGGCCTATTGTAGACAAGACTCCACCAGCTTTTCCAGTTTTTACCACCATGTCAAATGAACTTGTTCATCGTCTTCACTGACAGAGCAGTAAAAATGCTGGGAGCCTTTGGAGCTTCATCGACATTAGAGATCCCACCGGTAACTACCACCAGTGCATCTGCACCAGTGGAAATTATGTACCAAAATATCACATTCCCTGAGGGGGTAAAAATCATTTTAACAGACCATCTTTTGTAAACGGATTCGTTCTTCTCCTTTCATTCCATCCTCAGGGCTTTCCTGAAAGTCATATAATCCCAGTCATACATTTATCAAGCTCCAACTTAAAACTAGTTACATTATTTGCCCTACTTCGACTATTGCAAGGCAGTTCCAGAACCTCACTCCTCTGATAGTTAGAAACCTTCTTCTAATTTCCAACCTAAACTTACTCATGGCCCATTTATAGCCATGTGTTCTTGTGCCAATATTGTCTTTTAGCTTAAATAGCTCTTCTCCCTCCGTGGTGTTAACCTCCAATGTATTCACAGAAGGTAAACATATCCCCTCTTGTCCTTCATTTTGCTAGGCTAACCAAGTCCCCCCTCATAAAATAGCCTCTCCAGTCCCCCGATTGTCCTAGTAGCCCTTCTCCACACGTGTTCCAGTTTGATTTCATCTTTGAATTCCATCTTTCTAATGGTTTAAAGATATGGAATAGCAACCTTAAATCTTTTTTTAAATTATTTTAACTTTTAGGGTTAGGCTCACCAGTATGCTTTAGGTTCACCAGTATCTCCTCATCTACCAATGCAAATTCTTGACACACAAGTCTATTCTTTCATACCACCAACTCATTAGAAGCAACTGAATTATAGCATGCAAATTACCTGCATGATGATGATTGGTTGCGTTACCTTGGAGGTCACAATAGCCCTGGTTAAGAGTGACCTGAACTTTTGATTTGATCCTATCAATAGTAGACTTTTTAATCATAATATTTATTAACAAGCATTGTATATAATTAAATTTAATTACAACTTAATTTCAACTAAACATAGCCTATGCATGAAATTTAACTGGGCTTTACATGGAAAGTTCAAAAAGACTGAGTTATTCTGCTACTGAAATCTTTTAGGATAAAAGAGGTCTAATGGAGGGTGCTAAACTCTCTAAAGGACCCATTTTAAATTAATTTAAACAAACTAATTCATGGAGTTATTTGTAAATTCTCAGAAAATTCATTCCACACTCAAAGAGTAAGTGCTATGTTTTTGGAGAAGACATGCTGTATTCTTCATATATGACATAACGGGTAAATCCCTGCTGTAAGAGCAAACACAACTCAACCTAAACAATGAAGCTGTGACTAGCATTTCCATAATAAGATAAGATGCCAAGGCTACTTACTGTATAGCTTGGAAACTTCACCAACCCTACAATTAATAGGGCCCCATTTGCACTGCAGTGGAAGAGTCCTACAATGTAGTGCTTTTTTAATGCACAGATGTGTGACTGGGGGAAAAACTGAGACTTTAAGGGGTAGAGGGGAGAATTTGCTGACCCTTCATGATATTTTTAACTCTTCTGGACTGGAACCACAGCTCAGATAGATAACACTTGGCATTTCCACAACACTTTCCATCCAACAATGTCAAAGAACTGTAGAAAGATGAATGCATTATGCCTCCCAGACAAACTCTGAGGTAGGGAAGTGCCACTGTTCCCATTTTACAGACAAGGAAATTAGGCACAGCAAAGTTGTGACTTGCTCAGGGTTGCAAAGAAATTCTGTGGCAGTGCTGCGAATAGAACTCAGCTCTCCAGACTCTCGCTCCTGGGTTTTCATAAAAAGTTCAACCTTCCTGTGCTCTTTGACATACCCCTGAAGTTAATGCAAGCTGGTGAGAGACACTACATTTGATATTTAGGGCTCTTCCTTATTCATTTCTGTAAAGTGTTTTCTATGATACGTAACGGCAGCATCCTTGATTACCCGTAAAGCCAATATAAGAAAAAATTAAGTATGTTATCAAGAAAGAAAGAAAGAAAGAAAGAAAGAAAAGCTTTATTAGGATGGATTTAGTTCAGGAAATCACTCGGAATCTGAACAATCCGCTACAGGGCTGTGCTGTGTATGGCACAATGATGGGATGTATTATTGGATATAAAGGAAAGTTATGATGGTCTAATGTAATACAGACACATGTGAGAAAACATATTAGTCATTATCAAAGATACACTGGGCTCCTGTGAATTAATTTTTCATTATTAATATAATGCTTTTTCAGTTTTACAAGATAATAATGGAAGGAGGCCAATAGGAAGTGAGTATCATGAGAAAACATGAATTGCAAAATTCAGAGATTTAGATAAGGGTTACTTAAAAAAATGTCTAAGATCCCATGAGACTTTGAAACATCCAGTGAAAGAGACATAAAAGGAACATGAGGGGGAAATTTAATAAACAAATTATGGAATATATTCCTTTACATAACACAGCTTTGCTACAGTAAAAGGAATCAGTGAAGACAAAAGGTCCAGCTTCCCTGAGAAAATATGCCTTGCAAACTATTAGCTCAGTGATCACATTCCTGTGCAACAACATAAGCAATTTATTCTAATCACTTAAGTGAACCTATACTTAGCATGTAGAGACTTATTGTGCAGTGATGTAAATGAGGAATAACTCCCTTGAAGTAAAGGGAGTTATACCAGCATAAAACTGGCATGAGAGGAGAATCAGGCCCTGCATTCAGAGAAACATTTACAAAGGTGGTATGTATTTGCAAGCAGTTAAGGAGCAGGTTCAGAATGCATTATATGCAAGCCAAGGAGGAATCTATAGATTGGTGGCTAAGGGCATGTCAAACAGGTTCGGAGACCAATTGGAGTGAACTAGCGGAAATGCCAGTCTGTCCACAGGTCAACCATTAGCCGTACTTAGTAAAACAGTGTAGATGATAGATCTGGAAAGCTTGGTGAAAATAAGAATGGAAATATTTGTATCCTGAATTTCAGATGTGCTGGTCTCCCAGCAGCTCCCTTTGACTTCAGGAGCAGCTTGTGGATGCTCACACTTTTGAAACGCAGAGAATTATTTAGATGCATAAATATGGATTTAAGAACTTCTATCTTTGAAAAATCTTCTCCCTCAATCCTGGTGAAAATACCTAAATCACTACATAAGTGCCTGGGTATCTGAGTGCCAATTTTTTCTTTTGGCTCTCCTCAAAATCCCAGCCTTAGGCACCTACATTTTAAAATTGGCTTCCCAATTTCCAAGAAACACCAGCAGGAAGGGATGTGTCAAGTAAGAATTTGCATAGACACAAATTGGCCTAAGAGAAGATAGAAGATATTGTGCTAATACAAGCTAAGGGAAATTCAGTTTGGCCAGCTGAATTATCCTCGCCAGCAATACTTCCTTCAAGTGGAAACTTTCCCACAGCTGTTTTGACGAACTTGAGGTGCATTGTTGTGTCTGTAAAATGTAATTAAGGACTGCTTGGCTCAGGGGAAAATGAAGGGATTTGATTAAGAGTTATAAAGGAGAATGTTAGGTTTATTTCCAGGTTTGAGGTTTATGGATTGTTTTTTCTTTTGTTTTGTTTTTGGGTTTGGGGTTTTTGTTTGTTTTGATCCAGCAGTATTCAAAATCAAAAAAAAAAATCCTCCTAAAATATATATAACATTTTATGATGGAGTATGCTTTCATTTCTTCTATGGATAGGTAAATAAACATCAGTATGTGGGCCACTGTACAAAAGTACTAAAAAAAATAAAGGCTAAAATCTGCAAAGAAGAGCAAGGGGCTGCTTATGTTAATACTTATCCTGCCATTCCCAGTCATAGTAAAAACATGCAATTTTTGTGATTAGAAACACTACTGGAAGGGATTTTTTTTTAGCTATTTATATTGTACTGAGGAAAGATCAAGAATATTGCACTACTACATGTATGGAAGTCGTTCATGGCACATTGAAATGCATACTGACTTTTTCCAACGTCCTTGTAGCTGTGACAAAAACCCTGTTTTCTTGAATATCCACTAAAACATGTACAATTGGCCACTCTGACTACCAATTTCTAACGCTACTGCTCGGTACTTTGGAATATCTGATATCTGTGACAGCAGGGACAAACCTTCTGCCCACATTATGAGAAGTCAGTCTATGTCCTTCCCACTCATCTTCCCTCTCCTCCTCACACAAACACACACCCAGTGCTTGACAATCTCCAAAGTCTTAACTTTGGTCCTCGTGCTGGTTTAGGCCCAGGTGTCATGAAATTGTCATTTAAGCCTCATCTACAATGGGGAAATTTTGAAAAAATTTCCCACAGTTTCTCACACTCGCTGAACTCATGTTAGCAGTGTTGGGAGCCCTAGTGTAATTGGATCACTGGTTTCCAAGACATTCCAAGAACAGTGTGATCTAACTATAAATACAACAGGTCGACATGGTGCTTAAAACATCAGTGGTAGTCGGCAGCCCATCTTTATTAAAGTTCCCAACACTGCTAGTACAGATAACAGCAGTCAGAAATTTTCACAAAACTCACTAATACACCAGCAACACACACAAATGCATTAGTCCTTTCTCATGCACATAGTCTCTTTTTCATCAATTGGCCCTGTACAACCAATCAGACCCAGGCAAGATAATGGAGTAGCTGATATGGAACTTGATTAATAAAGAATTAAAGAAGGGTAATATAATTAATGCCAATTAACACGGTTTTATGGAAAATAATATTTTGTCAGACTATTTGATGAGATTACAAGTTTGGTTGATAAAAATAATAATGTTGATGTAATATAGACTTTTATAAGGCGTTTCACTTCGTATTGCATGACATCTTGATTAAAAATCTAGAATAATATAAAACTAACATGTCACACATTAAATGGTTTTAAAACTGGCTAACTGATAGGTCTCAGAATGTAATTGCAAATGGGGAATCATTACTGAACAGGTGTGTTTCCGGTGGGGTCCATTAGGGATTGGTTTTTGGCCCTACACTATTTAAACATTTTTATTAATGACCTGAAAGAAAACATAAAATCATTACTGTTAAAGTTTGGAGGTGACAAAAATTTGGAGAGTAGTAAATAATGGAGAGGACAAGTCATTGATACAGAGCAATCTGGATTGCTTGGTAAATTGGGTGCAAGCAAACAATCTGTGTTTTAATAATGGTTAAATGCAAATGTAAACATCAAGGAACAAAGAATTTAGGCCATACATACAAGATGGGGGACTCTATTCTGAGAAGCAGCGACTGAAAAAGATTTGGAGTCATGATGAATAATAAGATGAAAATAAGCTCCCAGTGTGACGCTGTGGCCGAAATGGCTAAAGAGATCCGTGGGGACATAAACAAGGGAATCTCGAGGAGTGGAGAGGTTATTTTGCCTATGTATTTGGCACTGGTGTGACGGTTGCTGGAATACTCTGTCCAGTTCTGGTGGCCACAGTTCAAGAAAGGATGTTGAAAAATTGGAGAGGATTCAGAGAAGAGCCACAAGAATGATTAAAGGATTAGAAAACATGACATAGTGGTAGACTCAAGGAACTGAATCTTTTTAGCTTGACAAAGAGAAGGTTAAATGGTGACTTTATGACAAGCTATAAGTACCTACCTGGGAAACAAATATTTGATAATGGACTCTTTAATTTAGCAGAGAAAGGGATAACTGGAAGTTGAAGCTAGACAAATTCAAAGAGGAAATAAGGTGTACATTTTTTAAATTGAGGGTAATTAACCAGTGGAATAATCCACCAAGGGTCATGGTGGATTCTTTATCGTTTGCAATTTTTAAATCAAGAATTAAGGTTTTTCTCAAATATATGCTCTAGGCATTTTTTCTGAGAAGTTCTATGGCATGCATTATATAGGATATCAGACTAGATTATCACAATGGTCTCTTCTAGGCCATGGAACCTCTGAATCCATGAAACCAGGGCTGGAGAGGTGAAACAAAATCCATCATGTCTTCCTTGCTTTAATAGCTTTTGCATCAGTCAAAGTAGCTAGATTTAAGGTTCCAAAATGGTTTCCATTGGAAGGCTTGCTCTGCTCCCATTCATGTGCTGTAGTTCAACCAGAAGTTACGAGCTTAATGCAGAAATTCTGAGTGGGATTCTGTGGTCTCTGTGGTACTGGAAATCAGACAGGATGGTCATAATGGTCCCTTCTGGCCTTAAAATCTATGAATCCATGCAATCAATTATTCTTACTTCATTTGGGGGCAAAACTGAGCCTTTTCCCATTGCCCTGAATTTCCACTCCAATCTTTAGTTCACATGCCCCTGACCTTTCAAAATGCACAAAAAGTGAAATTTTCAAAAGTGATCTCCAGCCCCGTTGAGCCTGATTTTCAGAGATGCTGAGCTCTAAAAATTCCAGTCCATGGGAACTGTGGTTGCTCTTCCTTGAAAAATCAGACCTAGGGTGTCTCAGGTTGAGCACACAAAAATGGAGGCACCAAAAACCAGTGAGCAGTTTTAAAAATGTAAGCCTTAATTTTGACACTGAAAACCTTGCTGAATTTCTGCCTAAAGGTGAATATCTTTGGAAAGTTTTAACAAAATTATTTCAGCCATTTTGGAGTTATTGCAGGATAAAAACAGATTTTTCAAATTGTTTTAAAAAAATTACTTGTTTGTCAAAACATTTTTAAAGGGCTGAACCATAACACAGATTTTTTTTTTTAAAGGGTTTTGATGAGCAGTATCTCTCTTTGGGCAAGTTTAAAAAAAGGTGGTTTTAAATTAACAGAGTTATCAACATTTCAAAAAGCAGGATTGAGCTTGCACAGTATAACATTTTTGTTTAAACTACTAACTACATACTCGAAGTTGGATGTGGTGCATATGTATGCACAGGTCATTAGTTGCACAGGTATCTGGCCATAGGAATTTACAAACTTATCTGCTGAAACTTGAGGAGATTGTAAATTTGAGGGAGTTCACAGATTCAGAGCTAGGGATGGAGTTTATAAATAGACTTGTACAGGAAATGGTTTTCCCATCCCAGGATAATTTTCAAGATTTCAAAAAAACTTCCTGTCCTGAATCAGGATCAAATTTGCAAGATCCAAAAATTGGAAGAAAATGGATCAGATCAATAATTTCAAAACATTCCATTGTGATTTCAATCTCTTATACTTTTTTTTATTACTATAAATGTACTTAAATGGAAAAACCCAAAAGTCATTTTGACTCAAAGAATGAAACTTTTTACTTTGGAAAGTATAAAATGGGACGTTTCAACAATTTTGAAACTTTCTTCAATTTTTTTTGAAATGGGAAATTCACTGAAAACCAACCCTTTCCTGCAAATGGTTTCAGTTTTGAGGAACTGGCTTTTTCTGACCCCCAAAAAAATGGTTATCAAAAATATTCCTGACCAGCTCTGCTAATAAGTGCAGCCAGCTGCTTAGCCAGAGATTAAACTCCTTAAAGCACATTTGGAGATGTATGTCCCCACTAGGTATGGAGGAAGGAGCTGACGTGGTCTTCTGGCAAAACCTGTAGAGCTTGTAAATTACACAAGCCAAATAGCTGTGGTTCAAAGAGCTTAAAAGTTCTGCAAGCGTAAGATAATAGACCAAGGTTTTTCCTTTGTCACTCCCTTATTTAAGAAAGGGAAATTAAATACAAAAAATATAACAGTGAAATATTAAGGCCATAAATCATGCACTGAAAAGTCAGGAATTACCAAATGTTTTCCTATCACAACATTAACTCAGCTGAGTTGCACATATGTAGCATTTTTGTTTTCCTTATCAAATGTAAAATGTTGTGTTTTACTGTTTGTGTTAATAACACCTCTTATAAGATACATAGGTCGTGTGGCATGGTTCAGAAACTTTAACTGACTGGAGTTTCCTGACTTTTGGCTGCTGATTTCTCAACACTGAGGTTGCATTAATGCTATGGTTTTTTACATTCAGTTCTTCCAGTTGAACACACAGGGTCAGAGTTTCAGACCCATACTCATGTTGAGTAGCACCTCACTCTACAAAAATTCCCACCGACTTCAATGGGAATACTCATGGAATAAGATATATTTGATATGAGAGATGCTATCGGAACCTGGCCCTAAACAATAAGGGCTTGATCCTCTGCTCAATGAAGTCATTGCAAAGTACCCATTGACTTTAACCATGCAGAATCAGGGCTCATGAGAGTAGCAGAGCTGATAACGCTTGGCTCAAACTGCGTATCAACAGTGCATCATTTCTATCCACATAACATACTTAAAATAAATTTAAGCATATGCAAAACATAATGTAAAGATATAAAGTCAGCCAATTATAACAAGCTGCTTTGTCATTCAGATTGCTTCTTTTGATTTTTTTTTTTTTTTTTTTGAGGCGGTTAGAGGGCATGGGGCAGGTGTTCATAGAATATCAGGGTTGGAAGGGACCTCAGGAAGTCATCTAGTCCAACCCCCTGCTCAAAGAGGGACCTAATCCAGATGAGGCCTCACCAGTGCCAAATAGAGAGGCATGATCACGTCCCTCGATCTGCTGGCAATGCTCCTACTTATACAGCCCAAAATGCCGTAGACTTCTTGACAACAAGGGCACACTGTTGACTTACATCCAGCTTTTCGTCCACCATAACACCGTAGTGAAAGCGAAGCCACATTCAAACTGGACTGAATGTATATTCGATTTTTTTCATGCAAATGATATCCAGCCCACTTGTGAGTGCATTCCCACTGGCATGCCTGGAAACTGTTAAAAACAGATGTATTTACTGTGAATTTGGAACATCTGGGGGCCAAAAGACTCTTACTGAGTCAGAACCATGTTTGCATGTATACTAGCATCAGTTCCATACAGGTGTATGATTTGAAATCCCACAGTTTATTTAATCAAAGGAAGAGTAATAACCCCTTAATGCTCACCTACTGATAACACATCTCTGCATGTATAACGTGTTACATTTTTTTATTAGACAGATCAGATTTGTTTTAACTAATTCAGAAACATGTGACTCACTTGGAGCTGAAGTGACTTTTGTAAAGATAGCAGTTGGACCACACATTTACACACTGAAACCAGATATTTATCTTGTGTATATTATCTGCTCTGTGCAAACTCCCACCTCAACGTTTCCTCCAGTGAATAGAAAAGGAGAGAGACCTGTATTTAATACAAACCCTATTTTGTTTCATTGTAATCACAGACTTTTCTTAGTTATTTTCTTAGTTATATATAGAATTGTATTTAAACAACACTTCCTCCTTTAATTGTGGTCCGATCCTTACACATGCAATCAAGTCACTATTGACTCTTTGGATGTGGCAAAAGCTTTCACAATAAGCCACTACAGTATTGTAAGTCAAGAACTGTAATCTCCTTGTACAGGCAAGTTTCTCAGCCAGGGTAAATCAGATTTGGCCCGCGGAGGTCAATATTCTACAGGAACTTACTCCAACTGAGGATGTTTTTAAGTATATGTAGAGGACTTTGGTGAATGTCAAAGGATAATAACTATTGTAGGGCAACTGCATTACATAAAGCTCTATCTACATATACCACATATGCCCCAGAGAGGCAGAGGGACACGATCCCAGTGGCAGCTCCCAGAAGAATTGTGGCAGGCACAACTCTCTCCACCCAACTCCGCTTGACAGATTGTGGGACGGAAGGGCTATGATCACACATTCACTCCCCATCTCTGATGAAGGTGAGATTCCCACCAGCCTTATGTACTGGGAACAGTGGGACTGTGCCTTGCAAAGAGACAAGTTGGGGGAGGGGGTAGAATCAACACACCATTTTCGGAGCCTCTTAATGCACACAGACTGGCCAGGTACAATCTAATGTGAAATGTTCATTCTTCAAAAGCTTTACTGTGCCACGAATTTGCCGTCAGTCCATTTCTTGGCATGGCTGTGTGACTGTATTTATTTATTGATAAGGTATCCTATGGTACTCGGCGACATACTTTCTAAGCAACTTACACACATTAATGAATCTATTCCTACAACACTCCAACAAGGTAAGGAATGATCATCATCCCCAATTTACAGATGGGGAACCAAGGCAGAGAGAAATTAATAGGGGGCCAGATTCTGATACCCTTACTCACATTTACTAGCATCCTACTCCAGGAGTTGTCTCATTTACTTCAGTGGGGATTTTTGAGGTATAAGGTACTATAAAACACAAGTCGGGATCACAATCTGGCCCTCCATGACTTACCCAAGATGACGCAGGACACCTGTGGCAGACAGAGTGATGGAACCCAGGGATTTTGAATCACATGCCAGTGCCTTATTGTGGGTCCTTCATCAGTTTTTGGAGGGTGTTGGGGACAACTTCCTGGTGCAAGTACTGGAGGAACCAACTAGGGGCCATGCTCCTCTTGACCTGCTGCTCACAAACAGGGAAGAATTGGTAGGGGAAGTAGAAGTGGGTAGCAACATGTGCAGTTGTGACCATGAGATGGTTGAGTTCATGATCCTGACAAAAGAAAGAAAGGAGAGCAGCAGAATATGGACCCCGGACTTCAGAAAAGCAAACTGACTCCCTCAGGGAACCGATGGGCAGGATACCCTGGGAGGCTAATATGAGGGGGAAAGGAGTCCAGGAGAACTGGCTGTATTTTAAAGAAATCTTATTGAGGATGCAGGAACAAACCACCCCGATGTGCAGAAAGAATACCAAATATGGCAGGCAATCAGCTTGGCTCAACAGAGAAATCTTTGGTGAGCTTAAACTCATAAAGGAAACTTACAAGAAGCGGAAACTTGGACAGATGAATAGTGAGAAGTATAAAAATATTGCTCGAGCATGCAGGGGTGTAATCAAGAAGGTCAAAGCACAACTGGAGTTGCAGCTACCAAGGTATGTGAAGGGTAACAAGAAGGGTTTCTACAGGTATGTTAGCAACAAGAAGGTGGTCAGGGAAAGTGTGGGACCCTTATTGAATGAGGGAGGCAACCTAGTGACAGATGATGTGGAAAAAGCTGAAGTACTCTATGCTTTTTTTGCCTCAGTCTTCACAACCAAGGTCAGCTCCCAGACTGCTACACTGGGCAGCACAGTATGGGGAGGAGGTGAGCAGCCCTCAGTGGTGAAAGAACAAGTTAAGGACTATTTAGAAAAGCTGGACATGCACAAGTCCATGGGGCTAGATGCAATTCATCTGAGGGTGCTGAGGGAGTTGGCTGATGTGATTTCAGAGCCATTGGCGGTTATCTTTGAAAACTCCTGACAATCTGGGGAGGTCCCGGACGATTGGAAAAAGGCAAATATAGTTTCCATCTTTAAAAAAGGCAAGAAGGAGAATCCGGGGAATGACAGACCAGTCAGCCTCACCTCAGTCCCTGGAAAAATCATGGAGCAGGTCCTTAAGGAATCCATTTTGAAGCACTTGGAGGAGAGGAAGGTGATCAGTAACAGCCAACATGGATTCACCAAGGGCAAGTCATGCCTGACCAACCTGACTGCCTTCTCTGATGAGATAACTGGCTGTGTGGATACGGGGAAAGCAGTGGACATGATATACCTTGGCTTTAGCAAAGCTTTTGATGCAGTCTTGCACCTTATTCTTGCCAGCAAATTAAAGAAGTGTGGATTGGATGAATGGACTATAAGGTAGATAGAAAGCTGGCTAGATCATCGGACTCAATGGGTAATGATCAATGGCTCAATGTCTAGTTGGCAGCCGGTATCAAGTGGAGTGCCCCAGGGGTCGGTCGTAGGGCTGGCTTTGTTCAAAATCTTTATTAATGATCTGGAGGATGCATGGATTGCACACTCAGCAAGTTTGCAGATGACACTAAACTGGGAGGAGAGGTAGATACGCTGGAGGGTAGGGATGGAATACAGAGGGACCTAGACAAATTAGAGGATTGGGCCAAAAGAAATCTGATGAGGTTCAACAAGGACAAGTGCAGAGTCCTGCACTTAGGAAGGAAGAATCCCATGCTCCGCTACAGACTAGAGATCGAGTGAGTAGGCAGCAGTTCTGCAGAAAAGGACCTGGGGGTTACGGTGGATGAGAAGCTGGATATGAGTTAACAGTGTGCCCTTGTTGCCAAGAAGCATTTTGGGCTGTATAAGTAGGAACATTGCCAGCAGATCAAGGGATGTAATCATTCCCCTCTATTCGGTATTGGTGAGGCCTCATCTGGAGTACTGTGTCCAGTTTTGGGCTCCACACTACAAGAAGGATGTGGAAAAACTGGAAAGAGTCCAGCGGAGGGCAACAAAAGTGATTAGGGGGCTGGAGCACATGACTTATGAGGAGAGGCTGAGGGAACTGGGATTATTTAGTCTGCAGAAGAGAAGAATGAGGGGGGATTTGATAGCTGCTTTCAACTACCTGAAAAGCGGTTCCAAAGAGGATGGATCTAGACTGTTCTCAGTGGTGGCAGATGACTGAACAAGAAGCAATGGTCTTAAATTGCAGTGGTGGAGGTCTAAGTTGGATATTAGGAAACACTATTTCACTAGGAGGGTGGTGAAGCACTGGAATGGGTTACCTAGGGAGGTGGTAGAATCTCCATCCTTAGAGGCTTTTAAGATCAGGCTTGACAAAGCACTGGCTGGGATGATTTAGTTGGGGATTAGGTTCTCCTTTGAACAGGGGGTTGGACTAGATCACCTCCTGAGGTCTCTTCCAACCCTAATCTTCTATGATTCTATAAAGCACTTATTCAACATGACACAGGGAAGCCAGCATTACCCTAACACTTGTTTAATAAAAAATATTCAACATTTTTCAGATTCAAATATTTCATGAACATTATCCACTTCTAATTAATCTTCACAACACCTCTGGGAGGTGGATTGGTAAGTATCATCATCCATTTTTGTACATATGGGGAAACGGAGGCAGAAAACTGGGACTAATTCCAAACCTCCTTCTACAGGAACAACTCTCATTGACTTCAGTAGGAGCTTTTTCAGTGTAAGGAGTATCGAACTGGAATCGTTCGGGGGGGATGGGAGGGGGATTCACATGAAACTTCACTTGGACTTTCTGGACACCAGGGGTGAGATCCTTGGTAAAAGAGCCAGAGCAGCAAAGGGGAAACTAAAAGCTGGGGGAGAATTCTCCTGGTGAAGGAACTGCAGAAAGAGGTGTAAGGCTGTGTCCTGACACCACCTCGCCCATCCCAGCAAGCCCCGGCACAGGAGACATGCTGACAATAGGGCTAGAGGGTAGTAAAGGTGTGCCAGAGGCAGGGTTGCTGCAACTTGGGGATTGTGGAGATTTTGCACAGTGCTGCAGGCCGTATGGCAGCCTGGAGAGGTAATTTATTCAGCCCCCCCCAGTCTAAATTATGCCACAGCCTTCTCTAACTCTGAGTAGCCCAGGATTGGGAGGGCTGCCCATTTGCAAACATTGGTGAATATTTCAAGGAATTTAGGATGAGTTTTTGGTTTCTAGTGAATAAGTTTTACATGGTTTTGGGGTTTGTAGTTGATGTTTCAGTCTCATCTCTAATACGTATGATTCTATGAATTTAAGAGTAGGCGTATTGAAACCCTGACTGCATGAACTGGGAATAAAGGTTAAGCAGCACATTAAGCTTTGTGAATCTTCTTACACCTTGATAATTTCACACGGGGCAGAAGAAGATGACTAAGAAAAGGCAAAATAATTTCCTTCCAGACTTACCGAAATGAGGTTTTTACATACCAGGCAGAATGGGCCTGATTCTGAATCTCAGTTAAATCAGTGAAGTCAGTGGTGTAAAACAGGTGTTATGAGCTCAGAATCAGGTGCTATTTCTTTTTCAAATTGTTTAAAGCTTTATTGCTCAGATGAGTCAGATTTCAAGACCCTAATTCCTAGATGCATGCCACGAACACAAGATTTCATTGAATTGCCTATTGTTCCATGATATTAGCAGACGAAGAAAGGAGAATAATCAAATCACATAGCTGATTTCTTTATACTTCCAATGTTGTAGGAGAATCTGTTTGCATGTTTATGCCTATTGTGGCCTTTTTCTGAAATAAATGAGGTCTATAGTTGGTAGAAGGGATATACCTAAAAGAAGAATATGCAGTGTCCCTTGGCTGATTTGAAAAGTGCTGATGGCTTTCACTCTGCACCGGTGTCTTCTGACCGGATATTGGAGTAATATTGATCAGGTGCAGAGTGAAATCCTCTCTTAGTTATCCTTAGATTTCAGGGACTCTCCAGGGTCATTTTGAACAAGTACTTCTCCATGTCCAAGAGAGAATTCTCTGCCAGCAGGTACAGAAGTGCCTGGTGCAGATGATTCCAAAAGGAAAATAATAAATATTAAAATGAAGTATTCACTAAATGGGGTTTTATATTTTCTCCAATAGATGTAACTCTATAACATAAGATGACACGGTGGGCCAAATTCAATCTTGGTGTACTGCAATGAAACTGGGGAGTTAAGCAGCTAATTGGTCCTTTGGTTTTACTTACTAATGAAACCTGAATATGAAGTCACTACAGCAGAGGAAATAAAGACGGGATATCTCTGGAACTCTTTTTGAAACTATGACTGTATTTCAGGGGAGATTTTCAATTGCACAAAATTTCCAATGGGAGCTGGACACCTTACCATCCTTTGCAGTGTTGCCAGCTCTTGAGGTTTTTATCCTGAGTTTCCTGATTTTTCTTAAAGCTCCAGCTCTTGGAGTCATGGGATTATGAGAGAATCTCAGCTTTCATTTCAAGAAAAGTAAGTTTATAGTCCTCAGGGTTGTACAGAAAGGCTTAAAAACATGAAACCTAAAGACTCAAAAATCAGTAGGCAAACCAAAAGAACTCTTAATTCATCACACTTTTTTAAGTTTTTGGAGGCCTGGCTTATGAGTTTTGAACACTTGAGGTTTGGCAATGCTACCTTTGACAGTCTTCCCCTTACTGCTCACAAATGTCTGAGGAGATGATTGGTCACTTAGGTCAGACATGAGACAATGTCTGATGGGGAGGTAAGGTATTCTCAGCTGCATGTGACACAACTGTCCTTTCATGGGGCTTAGGAGCTCCAGGTGGCAGTTACTGTCCCCTCCTGTGCATCATTTAAGAGATGCACAAGAAGAGGAGACTGCAGTCATGCAGAGTTCCCCCTCTTGCAGGGCTTGCGGGCCATTTCCTCCTGCAATCCTTAGTCAGGCAAGAACTCCCATTGAAAATATATTAAAGGGGAGTTCTTGCTTGAGTAAGGGTTGCACGATTGAACTCAACAGGGGTATATTTTTGGAAGAATAATTTAGTTGTTATTCCAGTGCAGTTGCTGTTATCTCTACACACTTCTGTCTTTTTGTGACTTTTGTGTATGTTTGCATGTGGATGTTTTGATGCGAGTCAATGCCAGAGATGGATGATATAGTTCTATGCATTGCTTTTACTGTTTGAGATGATCCTCGACTTATAATTTACCTGATATAATGGATTCCACAAATGGAGTTAATTATGATTGTATCTATTGAAATATTTAGAAGGAAAACCAAATAGCTGCGCAAGACACAGCAAACATAGCTCTTTTCAGAGACAGGAGTAAAAAGATATTTAAATCATGCCACAAAGGTGGGTCTTAAAATTGGGGAAATCATCTACATTACTGCAATTTCTCTAATTCATCTCTGAAGTTTGTACTAGTGTGTGCGTAGCTCAAAGCTGCTTGTCTGCTGTTCACCCTTTAGATAGATAGATAGATAAAATTCCAATTCATTCCAATAGAAGGATTTCTAAGTCCTGTTGGTATAATCAGTCTATTAAAACTGAGGGTGTTAATTTTCCAGTAATCACTGCACTTCCCCTTCCTATCTCTCAAATGAAAGGACAGCCCCTTGCTGCATGGTTAAAACGAAGTAAGGCATTTAATGCCAGGCCATGCTTTTAGACCTCCAGCTGTTTTACTGGTTGTGTAAGTAAAAATAAGATAATGTTATGCTTGGTAACCATGGTTTTTGTAGGCATTCACATTTTACAAATCACTGCACAGTATGCAAACCATTATGTATTTTTAAATGTTTAAATTCAAGCCCAGGAGTCTACCACTTCCATTACTTAAGGAGGGGGAACGTTAGACTGTGAAAAGTGATATACTCTATCAAGGAACTATATGGAGTTGCATTATCAGTGTAAATCATGGGAATGCATGTGCTTCAGCTAGGCAAGAAATGGTGCTGCTATAATAAATATACTAGGAAGCTGGAGAGAGAGAGAGAGAGAGAGAGAGAGAGTGAGTGTGAGAGAGAGAGAAATTAAAATATTATTTGTTAAAAAAATAAAAAAAATCAGTGCAGAAATAATGAAACCATGAAATAGTTTATTCTCTTCCCTCCTCAAAAACCTGCCTCTATTTGACACAAAGGGATTGATTCTGATCTCAAACCAGTTTTACACTGATGTAACTCCTCTGACTTCAG
Organism: Chelonia mydas; assembly: GCF_015237465.2. Classification (NCBI taxonomy): domain Eukaryota; kingdom Metazoa; phylum Chordata; order Testudines; family Cheloniidae; genus Chelonia; species Chelonia mydas. The sequence goes on along the minus strand of NC_057850.1, from coordinate 112,017,617 downwards.
TGGAGTTACTCCTGATTCATACCAGCATGAGTGATCAGAAGCCAGTTCACAGAGAAGAATCTTATTGGCTCCCACAATACAAACATGCAAAGGTATGCAGCATTGCACTTCAGCAATGTAATCACAAGTAATTAATTAAATCGAAGTAAAACTTAACCTGAATATTTGTCTGTCTGAAAATACTGATAAGTGGAGCTATTGTGAGCCACATTTTTCAATAGCATCTGCTTTCAGAAACAGCAGCCATTCAGAACAAATGTTTTGAGAAGCAGATTGCTTGTACTTCTAATCAGTACAGCACAATGATAACGGATTGTATTCAGTAGCACCTGAAATTGCCTTTAAGTTCAATATAATATTTGGAAAGGAGAAAAAAATGGCTTCTGTTTATTCTGTAATTTTTCAGAGAACATTCAAGTAGGACTCTGGATATTGAGTACACTCATATGTTGCTTTAAAAGTAGTTAGTATTATATAGTACAGTCAGACCTGCTTAATGAGGGCGGGGTTGGTTTACACACATGTCTGGGAATATAAATAATTTAGGTATTAATCAGTCTTATTTTATTTATTTATACTTACAGTACTTTGTGAACCTCAAATGTTCAAAAACCATCATTTAAGCCCTTAAAAATAACAAATGTGGTTTAACAGTCATTGGATTTTTTAAAAAATAATACATCTTGTGTGTTGTTGGGGTTTTTTTTGTTGGAGGTGGTGGTGTTTTTCTCTTTGCTTTTTGTTTGTTCATTTATTTGTTTGTTTTGGTATTTTTGCCTTCCGGGTGTTAAGCTTTTAGGATGCACTCAGATCAAGTTTTCAAGCTTTTCTCTGCAACCGTGAACTAACTTTTTTTCTGCTAGAAACGAACTTTTTTTTTAATGAAAGCTGAGATTCTCACAAAACTACTTGTCTTCAGGAGCTTGGGCGTTAATTAGAACATCAAATATTGCAAGATTTGCAATAAAAATTATGAGAGATGCAACACAGGATTTAATGGATGGCTACTGCAACGTGCCCAGTTTGCCAAATTCAGGCTATTTCAGACAAGCATTTAGAGCATATATTCTATGTACAGTATATCCTACAGCATCAGTATGAATGTGGACTTAAATAAAAGGCTAAGAGCCTATTTACTCAATATTTTACAGCCAGGTATATACTACAGACCTATACCAGTATAACTATGTCGCTCAGGGATGTGAAAAATCCACACCCCTGGAGTGACGTAGTTATACCAACCTAACCCCCAGTGTAGACAAGCTCTAAAATGTAATAAAATCCTTAATTGCTTCTGTGTGTTGTGGGAAGTCTCTTTCAGACCAGAATCCTGTTCATAAAAAGGGAGCTATGCCCCCAAAAGTGGAAGGCTCACAGTGTAGGAAAAGTTTTGCAGAACGCACCTCTCCGTCTTAGCACATCAGGTACCTTTGTGTAGGTTTTCCCTCTCCCTCTCCCTCTCCCCCTCCCCCTCTCTCGATGGTAAAAAAGGGAGTGACCAAGTGCTATGAAACCTTGAGCCACGTGAAGGAAGGAATCTCTGAAGCTGGGTCTAGCTGAGGGGAAACAACTCCCAAAGCCAAGTTGTACTACTTGCTGTCTCAGGCCAGCACTACTGGCTTTATTTTTTGCTCTCTCTCTTTTTTCTTTTTTTTTTTTTAAGTGGCTAGTACTTCTGAGTACTAAGACAGCCTTTTGCAAATATTTCTGCCCACCCCAAAAGGCAACCCAGAAATCCCATTTGTCTGTGAAGTAAAAATGCAGAGTAAAACTGCATTAAAATTATTACTTTTTATGTTGTCTCCCAAAAACTAATAATTTTACAAATTACCGATACCGTATTTATTCTACAGGGTATTAGAGAGGTCTTCGAAATGTTTAAACGACATCAACAGTAATAATAATGCATGGTTTCTGCTTAAACCTGTTCTACAAATCAGATAGATGCCAAAAAGAAATATTACAATATTGGTATTTTATCATCAAGATTTAAGGCCTTGGTTCAGCAAAGTATTTAAATTCCTTTTTTGTAGGGGGACAGGATGGACTTTGGTGGGAGACCAATTTTCATCACCTAATGCACACACCGAGTGGGATTTGGTGTGATATGCTTTCCACCTTTACTGAGAGTGAATTCCACAGAAAAGCTATTTAAAATAGTATGTAACTCCTTATTTAAGCAAGACCTAAAGGTCTATTTTTTTCCAGGTTAGTTTCACTGGCAATTAGAAATAACTCAACTTGGCTCCTGTGCACTACTTTTCTTGGGAAAGCGATTTGCTGCGTGCAGGACATTAGCATCTTCATTAAGTTTACACAGTGCCTTGAAAATGGGAATAGCTGAAAGTACCCTAGTTTAAAAGAATAAAAAAGTTATTCTCAATTAATATCAAACGCTGTCTGTTAGAGGCGCCCCTACATTGTATACAGCACCTGTTTCCACACTTAAACATCACTGTAAAGCACATACACATTCACAAGCTAATGACAATTTGGTGTTTGTTTTATTTTAAATCAGTCTTAGCCCTGGTTTACACTTAAAATTTAGGTTGACCTAGCTATGGCACTCAGGGATGGGAAAAATCCACACCCCTGATCTCTGTTGCTATACTGACCTAATCCCTCCCCTCGTGTAGATGCAGCTTGCTAGTCTCTAAGGTGCCACAAGTACTCCTTTTCTTTTTGCGAATACAGACTAACACGGCTGCTACTCTGAAACCTAGGTTGATATGAAATGCTTTCCATCGACCTAGCTACTGTGATTTGGGGAGCAGGTGTTCCTATAGCAGCAGAAAAACCTCTTCGGTCACTGAAGGCTGCGTCTACACTATGTGGTTATGCCAGCATCGCTATGGCCCTGGAGCTATGCCACTGCGGTCCCCATAGCATACACATGGCCTTACTTAAGTTGCACCTTAGTTGCAAATTGATCGGGTGACATTGTCTCATCCCATTTTCTCTGCTGTGTTCTAGAATGAAATGCAAATTTGCATCTAAACAAGAGGACAAAAATAAAGTACAGGAAATGTTTCAGAAAGGTGGGTCCAGAAAGATGGGCCCTGGCCATAAAGAATCTGAATCCCATTTTTCAGAATTCAGGATTTGGTTGGACCAGGGCTCATCACTGGTAGTCAGAAGAGCTATGTCATGAACCTTTTTAAAATTAAAATACAACAGAAAAGGCTGTCAGCCTACCGAGATCTGGGGAAACCCAGACCCTCTGCAGAACCCTCAGAAAATCTTTCAGAGCTCCTGGGGAGCCGTGTACAGCAGAAGAAGAACCTCTCTAGTTTACCAAATCGGCATATCTGACAAATATCCTTGAGGATTATTCAGAAAGTGGATTTGTTCTTTGGTACAAGCATATGTGATGACCGTCCTGCTGTCCAACACGCCAGGGATTAAACCAGGGACATCCAGAGCTAAAAGCATGAGCTGCTACAGCCTGAGCTAAACAGCCACCTCTCTGTTGCTAGAGGCTGCAACAACTCATATCCCCTCTGCATCAACACAGAGCGAGACTTGTAACACACCCTGACCAATGGACTTCAAAAACAAACAAAACAATCCCTCACTTTTTCCCTTGCTAATGCACGGTGCAAATGTGTTAGAGCAGTGGTTCTCAACCAGGGGCACATGTACCCCTAGGGATACGCAGGGGATACATCAACTCATTTAGATATTTGCCTAGTGTTATGACAGGCTACATAAAAAGCACTAGTGAAGTCAGCACAAACTGAAATGTCATATAGACAAAATGAGAAAGTAAGCCATTTTTCAGTAATAGTGTGCTGTGACACTTTTGTAAGCAATTAGCTTTTAAGTGAGGTGAAACTTTGGGGTATACAAGACAAATCAGACTCTTGAAAGGGGTACAGTAGTCTGGAAAGGTTGAGCGCCACTGTGTTATAGAATGGTTCTTCTGTAAGCTGTACCGAAAAACAAAAATCTAGGCAGGCTGAACACAACTTGTCAAGGCTGTTCCGTGCCCCACAATCCTCACATCCTCATTCAGGCCTGAGGAACAATTCCTACCCAACTCTCATGGGAATTTGGCCCTGAATAATTAATCCAGGACTAGGCCGGATGAGAGTAACCTTTCTAAATTCCTCATGATGCTAGTGTGTATCTCAGGTCTAAACATTCATCCATTATTGAAAATCCTGTCCCTTTGAAAAGAAATTTAGATATGTGCTGCAATTGCCAATTTCCATGGGCCAAATCCTCAGAGCCTGAGTGAGCCATATAAACAACAGGATCAAGGTCCGGAAACTTAAAGTTTCTGATGTCAATAAGAGTTTTGCCTTGAGAAGAAAGCAGTTAAAGAATGAGTATCAATCTCAAGATTTTGCTCTCCAATTCTTCTTTAAATGACTATGCAATTTGGAGAAGTATTATATTTATCAGATTTTATATTTAACATGGCAATGCTTTTCATTTAAGCCTGACAAATCTTCCTTATTATGCAAGCCTCATCCACACTGGAGATTTGCCCCCGTCACAGCCAACAACCACTGGTGCAAACCCATGGCACAAACAGGCAAAACTACTATTTGCCATAATTTACACCAGCGAAACTTCTGATTTCAAGCATGGGAAAACATCACCAGCATGAATGGCAGATTTGCCTGTCTACACTATGGGCCTGATTCGCCTCTCATTTGCAGCAGTGTAATTCAGAAGTATAACCAGCAGGTGAGGGCTGCGCTCAAGAAGTGCCAGAAAGAATGTAAGTATGGGAGGTGCCATAAGACTCATAGACTTTAAGGTCAGAATGGATCATCATGATCATCTAGTGACCACAGAACCTCACCCACCCACTCCTGCACTAGACCCCTAACCTCTGGCTGAGTTACTGAAGTCCTTGAGTCATGGTTTAAAGACTTCAAGTTACAGAGAATCCACCATTTACACTAGTTTAAACATACAGATGACCCATGCCCCATGCTGCAGAGAAAAGTGAAAAAAACCCAGGGTCTCTGCCAGCCTGACCTGGGGGGAAATTCTTTCTCAACCCCAAATACGGTGATCAGTTAGACCCTGCACACGTGGGCAAGACCCACCAACCAGACACCTGGGAAAGAATTCTCTGTAGTAACTCAGAGCCCTCCTCATCTAGTGCCCCATCACCAGCCATTGGAGATATTTGCTGCTAGCAGTCACAGATCAGCTACATGCCATTGTGAGCAGTCTCATCACAGCTTCCCCTTCATAAATGTACCAAGCTCAGTCTTGAAGCCAGTTAGGTTTTTTGCCCCTACTGCTCCCTTTCAAAGGCTGTTCTAGAACTTCTCTCCTCTCATGGTTTGAAACCTTTGTCTAATTTCTAGCCTAAACTTGTTGATGGCCAATTTATATCTGTTTGTTCTTGTGTCCACATTGGTGCATAACTTAAATGATTCCTTGCTCTCCCTGGTATTTATCCCTCAGACACTATTCCAGCTCCCCAAAAAAGTGCAAGAATGATGTCCTGGACCAAACTAAATCTAACTCTGCTGGAATATAAATGGAGTTACATCAAAATAAGACAAGTGTGAGTGAGTGGAGAATCAAGGCCTAGTGATTTACACTGGTGCAGCCACATCAATAGCTAGTGATCAACATCCTCCATGTTGACAAGGCCACAATTCCATGAAAATACAGGACATTTATATATGGCACATTCAACAACATAGTCAGAAAACCCAGTGAGCTTCAGGGCCCTATTTTCCCATCCACTCTATTATAAAGAGGAAAGAAATGCTCTAAAACTTGAAAAAAGGAAAGGGGCTCTTCTACTCTTCCTGGGAGTATGAAGAAACCTCTTCATGTGGCTACCCCGCAGCTCGTGCTTGGAAGACTGGATGTCTCAGAACTACCTTGTTCTTAGTGTGGGGAAAAATTGCTAATGAGTAGGGGGAACACTTGGAGGTAGTTATATAGTGTCATAAAAATAAAATAATTAATAAGAAGAAGCCAAATCCTAAGGCCTGTATAGCTCCCCTTCACTGCACTAGCTAGACCTACCCACAAATGGTCAGGCCTGTGTTGGAATGGTATGTTCAGCTAAACCATGGTTCTGACCAATGCATGAGCTCCCAGTCCCCTCCACTGCTATGATGTCTCCACCAGACAGGCCCTGCAGAGGGTTGCAGTAGCACCTGATCCCAGAAAAAGAGACGAAATGGGATGGGACTTCAGCCATATTATACTAATATGAGTCACTATACTAATGCCAGTGTTTGCTGAGCATGCCCAGCAAACTACCGTGAACTACTAATGAGATGTGAACTACTCCTAGATGTTTCTAGAAGGCTAAGCAGATTCAAACATGAGTGGTCCTGCAGTTAATGAAAAACACACAGGGTCTTCTCTCATGTCTGCTTCCCTCCTGAGTGTTCACTAAACTTTACAAAGAGACCTGACTATGTTCAAGGCCTCGCCTTGCCCTGAGATCACTTCCTGTTCCCTTTCCTCATCAGAATAGTCCCAGTGACATGAACTGGGCTCATGAGCAGTCTTTGGTCCCCAATCCTTATCTAACACTACCTTCCTAGTAGAGGTTCGAACATGCCTTCGCCTGCCAAGTGACTGATCCTTCGTTGTGGGGATCCTGGACACGAGTCTCAAAACATCCCTCCTTATCTTTAAACAAGCAGTACGAAAATATCCCCTTTGCAGAGTCCTTAATATAACCATTGTCGTGTATTTTATGATGTTTTCATTAAGGCTTTTCATGTATTTATTTTGATTTTCACTGATTTTGCAGCATCCAAAGGGTTTTCTAATGTGGGGGAGTGCTTGCTAAATTAAACTATGATTAATCCTTTTAAGCGAGTCTTTAGTATTCCAAGTTACTTGTTATGGCTGAAAGAGACTCTTCCGTTGGGTGAGCCAGGCAAATGGGAGGGCTTTGCCTTTCATCTGTGGGCAGCTGAACTTGTAGCTTCGTAACTTACTGCCTGACCGTAAGTTGCCACTTTGCTTTCTCAGCAGATAAATGGATTACTACGATGGACTGCAGCTGCTTAGTAGACATAGTTCAACCTTAACAGTAAAGTGTGCCTTCCCTTATTTGGAATCAGACCCATCCAAGAGGAAAAGTGACTGTTAGCAGGATCTTTGCCTTGGGAATACCAAACTCTTGAACAGTGGACTGCCTATATACATGCTTTCCTGCTTTGTAAGTATCCTCAAAGGGTTCCATTCAAGGTGTGCGTGGGTGTATCTGATGGCTGCTGGTGGTGTTACATTTATTACATGTGTAATATATGTGAGATATTTACTGTGTTTATATAGCCTGAAAAATACATGTTTTATTGAATTCATCGGAGGTGCCAAACAAGCCAGCCATTTACCTTTAATTCCTGAGTTAGGGTCAGATTGTGGCTGGAAGTGCATGAATGTGCAAGGGAGAGAGAGTGCACACAGCGGTCTCTCCTCCCCAGCTTCCTCTGCCCTTTATCCAGGGGCCCAGCACAATCCCAGTTCTTGTGCTCAGGGAGTGCAGGGACTGCATGAGGCTACCGTCAACAGTGGAACTAACCTCTCCTGTGTGAGACTTTCCATGTCCCTCTTCCCTCCCGATCCGGTGAAGTTGACCCCACGCTGGAGCAAATGCTTACTGTACCCTGGAAAAGCTGTAGTAGGGGCTGTCTTGGCCCATGCTCTTCACACATTGTATCTGCTTGAGTCACACCACCTCTCAGCACCTCCACACCCTTCCTATCACATGAGTGTGCCTTAAAAGACTTCAATTTGAAAGAGCCTTACACCTCCAAATAAAGGCGGGCCTACCGTGGAACCCCGGATAAGAAACCTCTCTGAGTTTGGGGAAGTTTAGATCTGAATCTGCATCTGAATTTCACAGCTTGGGTCTATTTCTACCATCAAGAAAAAACCAACTAATACTGGAAAAGAAAAAACCAAAAAGATGAAAAAGAAAATGAAAATTGGGTTGGCTATAAAGAATTCCCTTCCTTCCCCCTACATCTGGGTCTTACCTCAGCCAATGAATCTACGCTAAACACTTTGGGGGATCATCAAAATATCTGGATTTTTCTGATCATCTTTAATGTTAAGCCCTTTAGTCCTCCAGCATTGTGTCTGGAAGCACGGAAAACAGATCACATACAAGCCTTTTCTCTCATTATTTCTGTCATGAATGCAAGCAGTGGAAATCTCACAGGAAACCCTGTTCTCATGAGATTTCCAGACCAAGAAATTAGGATAGTTTGGATAAGCTTTGGAACCCACAATCCTGAATCCTTATCCAAACCATTCCGCTCAAACTCCAGCTCCCAGAACACAGTGTCATTTACACTGTTAGAGTCGGACATCGGCTGGTGTACACTGGCTTGGCACCACTGACTTCAGTGGAACTACACCAGTTTTTACCAGCTGAGAATCTGGCTCTTAGTTTCTAATCACATGCATCTGACTTATTTTAAAAAAGAGACACTAATGTGCACTAATTTTCTCAGGGAAATTGCACAGTAAATGAATGTCAGGAAATGCATCTTTCTCTGTACATCACACAGCAGCAGGTTGAGAGGTTTCTTTTTTTTTAGCTCTGTCACACAGATCTAAAAATTAATTTGCCTCTTAAAAATGGATGATTGGTGCTGACAAACCCTGTATTTTCCAGAGCAATAAGGCAGATTTTGATTAGGCTTCACTGAGTCCTAGATTCCATGTTCCAGTAACCACATGCTGTGGAGTGTGGGAGACTCACAGGTGACTGACCCAAGTCTGCAGCAGAAATTCTCACTGAAAGGCTGACAGCTGAACAGAGCTTTGGCCCGGCTGGAACAGAGGGAGGAAGCTGCAAAAGCAGCAGAGGAAATGATGTCTGAATTCTGAGCACCGATGCCTGATTTATAGAATGCAGAACAGGTTGCTTCCAATCAAAATGTTAAGCCACTGGCTTGAAACAGCAAATGAATTAATTGTGCCATTTTCATGACATTCTGCTGTAGCTTAAATGTATTAATAACTGTTCATCCCAGAAACAGCTTTTTCCTCCCACATGAGGGGGGAAAATATCTATCTGAATTTTTTAGATTATGTGACAGGCTTGCAAACTGTTGTTAACTTCATCATTTGGAATACGGATTAGGCTGCAGTACATTAATTTATTGGGAGTGAGAGCTGCCTGTTCATCTCCTTTCTGTTATAACATCTACAGTGAAAGCACACTGGGGGCCAGCCAGCTAGTGAATAATGGCCTAGAATATGAAGTTTGGTGGGGGGAGATGGCAAGATTTGTAACTGATATAACAGAATCCATTAAGCAAAAATTAAAAGGTCAGTGGTCCTTCAATAGATACGGCTCTTAATGAAATTACAGATCATGAAACCTGCCAGTTAAAAATGGCATTAATTGAATGTAGTAAAAGGCTGTGCACATATGCCTTTCCAGTCAAACAAAAATAGATACCGAGATTAAACACCCACTGTTCATTTAGCTAGAGTCCATAACACTCAGCATCTGGCAATCTTACCCACTAGAACAGTCCAACCCTTCATCCTGCTTCGACATACTGGGCCTGTAGCTAGGAGGGGCTGAGCACCCTCAGCTCACAGTGGGCCAAATCCTGAGAGGTACTGAGCAAGTGCAACTCCCACTGACCTCATTGGGAGCTGCAGGAGTTTGGCACCATTCAGAATTTTGCCCACTGATTTCAGTACAACTTGGGTATGCTCACCCCCTGGCAGGAGGAGTCCAGCATCTCCCCAGAGTAGGCCCGGAACAAGTAGATTTTTCATCTCTTTAGTGGCTGTTTGTCTCTGTCATTTATCCATTCATGAGGGATCCACTTGTAATACCGTATGGACAAAACGGTGGGGGGGAAGTTTAAGCGCTGCTATTTGTGGGCCAACAGAATTCATGAAACATTAAAGAGATCCTTGTCCGTGTCCTGAATTGTTACTACCAAGTCTTCAGCTTTGCAGAAAACATATTTCTGTTGTCATTTTTATTCCTCATAGGCCTGTTCGCCCTATGATTATGTTAATGGCCTTCACCACATGTGAACAATTACTCAGCATAAAAAAAGTGTGATGCTTAGGTACTTAAGTCTGAAATCTTAATGTAATTGCCTATAGAAAAATCTATTTACATCATCTATTCAATATCTAGGGATCAGTGTCCATGAGCTTTTAGGCTGAAATTGCCAAGCCATGACAGTATGGTAACACTACCACCTCACAGCAATTTGTAATCTTAGATTTTATTTTAACGTCTAATACTAATAGACAAATCAGCTACAGGGCACGTTGCTTTCTGCCAGTGTAGGTGCCACCACCCAGTCTTATATTCCAGTTCTCCAAGGACCAAACGTATTATCCCAGATCCTGCAGAGAGGCAGAGAGAGTGAGTGAGTGAGTGTTACAGCTGAGCAAGAGCTACCAAAAAGCATTCACAAACATTTGTCAGATAAAATCCACTAATTCATTTTGAAGGTATTTCCAACCCCTTTTGTTTTATTCATTTTATGCAAACATTCTAGTAAGTCATTTTTTTCCTATGTTCACATAAAGTGAAAGCCCAATAAATACTCACGTGTGTAGATGAGCACAAAGATTTATGCCAGAAATATTTTCACAACCTTCTTGTAATCTCTGAATTCCCTCATCCCACTTATAAAACTATCAGTCACCCAATCAGGAAGCAGAAACACCACCATATGGGAACACAGGAACTGCCAGATTGGATCAGACTTGAGGTCCATCTGGTTCTGTAGCCCATCTCTGACAATACCAATACCAACTGCTTCAGTGGAAGGTGCAAGAAATCCCATTAGGGACAATTATGGAATAATCTACTCATAGAGAAGTTTCTTTCTGATTCCCATCAGAGTTTGCTATTGGTTTATGCTAGGAAGCATGAGAGTTTGTATCCCTTATATTTTTTATCTGGGCTAATGCAGTTTTCATTATCCATACAAATACCTAATCCATTTTGAATCCCGTTAAGCTCTTGGACACCATGATATTTTGTGGCAATGAGTCCCCAAATTACATGTTGTGTAAAAAAGCATTTCCTTACATCATTTTAAATGTGTTGCCTTTCCTCATTGGATGGTCCTTGTTCATTAATTATGAGGGAGCAATTTCTCTATTCCATTCGTTATTTTGCATCTCTCTCGTATGTCCCCTTCTTTTATTTATGTCTTCTCTAAAAAAAACATTCCCAATTTTTCCAGCCTCTCCTCACCAGGAAATCTCACCGTGCCCCTAATCATTTTGGTGGCTCATCTCTGGTCCTATGCATTACTTCTATGATGCACATGACCAGTTCTCCACCAATAGGGCCTGATCCAAAACCACATGAAGTCAATGGTTAGATTCCTGTTGTCTTTGGATCCAGTCCGTCACACAAATAGCTAGAGACATAGTTGACACAGCTGAATAATTCATGAAGCCACAGGTCTAACTATGTCCACAGTAAGCAATGCAGCCAACCATTGTGACTAATAAACACATTTGTAAAAATCAGAATCTATTTGTAGAGAACTCACAAACAAAGAAGCCTAAATTTGTCAAATAAATTATAGTGACTAGTTCACCTAGCTTTAGTATGCGCAGCCACCCTGCACTATGTGCATACAGCCTTATCAGAGAGATACAAGCCTGCCCATGTAACAGATGCATGTGTTCTGTACTCTGGTTCAGCTGGGAATGCATGCTGTAAAGCAGAAATAAATCACATGGAACTTGCTGTCATTTCTCTACCTTCCTTCAAAAATCTTCTGATGCTGCTGCCTGACTGGTTTGAGTTGGCATAGTTTTTAAATGAAATCTGGGAGACTGGCATCAACAGCATTGCCTAATTTTTAGCTAATACCTCTGTGGGTTCTGCGTTCGCATCTGGCCAGTGCCGTCATGCTGAGTATGATTATAATAGGCTGCTGCTCTTTCCCAAGCCGGAAGCTGGGGTACTGCTACTGACAGACTAAACAGAGACTTGTTCCAAACACAACAGCACATCACAGCCAGCGAAGGGTCGGCGGCGCGGGACTTCTCCCAAGGCATAAAAAAAAAGAGAGAGAGAGAGAGAGAGAAATGTGTTAACTGTGCTAACAGTGCCAAGTAATATGCTTCGTTAAAAATTTAATCACCTGCAAGTGCAAAACAAGTGCAAAGCAATCATGTTGTAATTAGCACAGCAATTAACACCTCCCTTTTCGATAGCACATGCATCGTAGGAAGTGCATGATTGCAAGTGTTTATGCTGCTGACAGACTAAGTTCCTATAGAGAGGAAAAAATTGCTTAAATAGATTTTTTTCTTGTCTTTTTGGCATTTTGGCTGCTAGGTGCCCATGAAACCCCAGCACCAGCTGCCATGTTGGTTTTGTGTGAACACTGTTTCATTGCATAGTGTAACTAACAAATACAACTTCATTTGGGTCCTCTTCAAAAGACAAACATTAACATCTTCTGTAAAATTATAATGTGAATAATGTTTCTGTGACCAAATGTGACACACGTATTATAAATATATGCTTATTGGAAACCACTGCTTACTGTAAACTACATATCAGAACTGCATAGAGATCTGGGTACTCAGAAACCATGGCAAAGGGGTTGATATAAAAGCCAGAATAGGAGAGAATCTAGTGAACTCAGCGTGAGTCTGTGTTTGTACAACACCTAGCACAAAGGGGTCCTAGTGCATGACTGGAGTGCCTAGGTACTACAGTAATACAAATGATTAATAATAACAATAGCAACATGAGACTGAGTAATGTCAGAGCTCTAATCCTGGGTTTGTCTAGAGTGGTCTAGGGTGAGTCACTTAGGCCCAAATTTTCTAAAATGGTCCCTACTTTTTGGTGCCTCAATTCTTGGGTATCCAACTTTAAACACGTAAAGCCATGTTTTCAGAGGTGCTTTGTATCCATAACTCTGACTGAAGTCAATGGAGGTTTTGAGTGCTCAATACACCAAGGAAAATCAGGCTCTGAAGTTGGGCACCCAAAAACCAGAGGCCACTTGTGAAAATATAGCCCTTAACCACTCTGGCTTTCCCCACCATACTATGGGGACAACAACATTTAGCTATCTGCCAGGAGAACTGGCAAGATTAGTTAGTTAACTTTTGCAATGCACTTTGAAAATGGAAAACGCTAAGTGGTGTAGTTATTATTAGGTCTGAATCAAAATAACTACTGTCTGCCGTGAACCATGACTACTAAAATATTACTCCCCACACACGGGGAACTCTCTAGCTTGCTACTGACCTCCAGAAATTCACTTCTAATATTTGCCACCCAAATAATTATCTGAACTAAGATTGTGCTGGCACAAGTATTGTATTATAAGTAGAATTCTACATAATTACCATGGAGGAGGGCTGCAGGGAGCAAGCAAAAGGAACAGAGTAACTATCGATCGCTCGGTCTCTTGGGAAATTTCTTGGGCCTGATCTGCTCTGAGATGGTAACCGTGTTTGAACCAGTGCCTGTTGAATTATATTTTTAATACAGTTTCTCATGTATTTTGGCACCATGCGCTGCACATGAAACTGTGTTTAAATCCAGTTTAGTAAGTGTTGTGTTTGAGCTTGTGTTTTATCATAGTTTTCAAACACAGTTCTAGTCTCAACATCAACATGGCCCAACCACGCTCTCTCTTACCTCACTCTGATTTAAGTGACTGTTGTGTGATGCCTTCCACAGATGGATCGGCAATGACGAGTCCAAAGGCTGCTCAGATCTGGAACACAGATGTTGGATTTTATATTTGCTAGTCCCCAGTATGATCTGGGCTACAGAGAGCTACTGTATGCTCGCACCATAGTTTTGCCTGTGTCTGTATCAGTGATGCGCTGCAGGAGGCTCTCAGGACCTTGTTAAAATTCTGCTGCCACATTTATGGGAGATTTGGGTGATTTCCCTGCTTCTGATGGAACTCATGGCCTCAATGTGTATTGCTAAATCATCCCTGCCAGACATGACTTACCCCCGAGGCTCATAAATGTTCTTCAGAAGAGCAATTGTGTTGTACTTGGCACGCACTGTAATAAGACGTGTCAGGATTTTAAAAAGTAATAATAATTTCCAGGGGAGAATACACCTGAAACCCTTGCCCCAGATCTTCATCTCAGCTGACGTCACCTTTGAAATATCACACGGACAACACTGTGCTATACTATAAATACACACAGTATATGTTTCAGGAAGAAAATGCTGTATAGTGCACAGTCAGCACTTAAATAAAACACGTATAGACTCCCCAGTGCTGAGCCCTCCTCTCTGCAATTATCTGTACTTCTTGTACACTAAAGTTTATCACAGGCAAAGGGGAAAATGTTCCATGAGAGTCCCTTGTTAAAGCATTGGCAGCACAGCCATGGTGTGTATGAATGAGAGAGAGGCTGAATGTCTCAGTCGCTCCACTCCCAATTCCCTCCAACCCAAGGACTGATAATTGTGCTGTATTAAGGACTAGCAAAACCACACCTGCTGGGATTCTAACCCTGAACAGAAAATTGTGTGTTAGTGGGGTGGGGGGGCGGATTCTCTTATGAGTGCATGCAAAGGACGCCATGCAAAGTGCATCACATCATCCCCCTGGAACCGAGTCCAGCGGAGAAATCTAGCAAAGTGCTCTGTGACCATTTGAGGCCACAGATTGGGGCAAAGAGCTGTCACAAAATAAGAGCACCACCAAAAAGAATAACTTGCAGAGTGGGGAGGGAAGGTTAGTGGACCAGGCAGCGGCCACTAGGGAGAAGTTACAAAAACTGCAAGGCAGCCATGACACATACAGCTGCTGATGGGGCATACAATGGAGCTGTAAGGGGTATAGATTAAGATCTGTGGTCTGATGCACGGGAAATCAGAAAGTCACAGATCCAAGCAGGCATCTTGCTGGAGTATAGAATCTAAACTGAAGTGTTGGCTCTCAGGGTACTCAACAGTTAACCATGAATTTAAAAAGCACACAGCAAGGAGAAAAGTGTTTATTAGAAAAAAACATCAGAGCTCACCGGCCGGGACAAATCTCCCAAACTGAATCTGGACAAATGACCAGGAATCTTCAGTGAAAGTAACAGCAGTCAAGCATCGATATCAGAATTTGACTGCTGTTGCCTGTGGTGTCCATTTCCAAGCCACGCACAAGGGAACTGCTGGGCTCCTTGAGTATCACCTACTATCCTCAGCGCGGTATTACAGCAATGATATTGAAGGTTTTTTAAAGGTTCTGAAAGGGCTAATGTGGATGGTATAGGGTCTCTGAGCTTATAGCTCTTTGGATTAGTCAGGTATGGATGTTATTTAGCCAAAAGGAGGTAAAATGGAGACATGAGTGTGGTACCAGTAAAATGTAAGAGATGAAACCAAGAAGGTGACAAGTCCAAGACAACCGGAACTTAAAGTACAAACGGACATGATGGCATTGAGGGAGGTTAGCAGCACAGATAATTAATGTGTGGAGTAGACTATACAGCAGCGATGAATGCTAGAATTGTGCACAGGACCTAAATGTCCAGGGCCCTGTTCCTTCATTGTAGGATTCAAGCAACTCCCATTGATTTCAGGACAATAGGAGATCCTGCAGCCCATTTGGATCCACTCCCCAATCTAGGGTCCATAGGTTCTAGTCTCCTCCCACAAGGCACAAATAACCTCTACTGACTTTCCATGGTGTTGTGGGGCCCAGAAAGGAAGAAAAACACAGCTAGAAAAAGGCTGAAAACCCACTCATTTTGCACACCCAGGTTTCCAGCCACCCATCCCTTTTTTCCGAAGGAGAAAAAATTAGATAAGGCAGAGGTATGATGAAATAATGAGTAGGACGAGACCATGTTACATTACTTGGTATCACTCCAACCTGTGAATGATTAAAACAAAAGAAAAGGGGAGTTTCCATGCACACTAATGTGAAAAGCATTTTATAATAAAAAGGGCTGAAACTCTGGGGGCTGGTGGGAACAAGTCTGTTGCAACGTTTCTAGATGAGACATGGTGCACCCAGCAGTGCATTGTAAACAGCTAAAAAAACCAAAGGGGAAAAAAAAAGACAGAGGAGAAAAGTAGTCTCGTGGAGCACAGGAGTGGGAGCCAGACGATCCAGGTTTTCTCCCTGACCACCTTAGACTTCCCATGTGATCTGGGGCAAATCAAGGGGTTCTTCAAACGTGTCAGACGAAAAAGAAAGATCAAAGATGGTGTGGGTCTGCCTCTCAATGGAGACGGTGAGCTGGTAACAGAAGAGGGTAGGAAGGCGGAGCTGCTCAATGCCTACACATCAAAGATCTTCTGACCAATTTGAATCCATTCAAATCAGCAGGGCCGGATGTTATTTGAGGGTACTGAAGGAATTAGCTGAAGAAATCTCAGAGCCACTGACAGACAATAATATTTGCAAACTCATGGATAACAGGAGAGGTCCTGGAAGACTGAAGAAGGATGAAAATAATGCCCACCTTTAAAAGGGGGAAAAGGAGGAGCTCGGGACTATAGACCAGTCAGCCTGTCCTTGCTACCTGAGACGCTACTAGAGCAATGTATAAAACATTCAATTTGCGAATACCTGGCGGATGGAGGGACAGGGCAGGATTAACTTTTTGTGGGCCCGGTGCCAAACATATTTGTGGGCCCCCCTGGGGAATGATTGTAAAAGGGGCTGGGGGCAAAAGCACAGTGGGGCAGGAGCTAGGGTTGGTTTCTGGAGCAAGGGAGGGGCCATGGGTAAACTGCAAGCGCAGCATGGCTGGGGAGGGGGTAAACAGGATCTCCCCCCCGCCCCCGCCCCCCTGCCCACATAGAGCGGGTACCTACCTGTTTCTAGCCCATTCTCTTCGTCTCTCTCTGCACTGAGCTGCCCCTCTTCCCGCAGCAGCAGGACAGGTTCTCTTCCAGCCCTCTGGGGTGGGTGTTGGGAGTGGGAGGAGCAGAGGCTAATGTGGTTACTCCTATAACCGGACTTTTAGTTTCCAGTCAGCACTGCTAACAGGACTCTCAGGTCCCATTTTCTACTGGAGTTTCCAGTCTAAAACTGGATACCTGGCAACAGGGATGCCAGAAAAGCCAGGGGGCAGGGGTGAAGCAATCATTTTTAAGCGGGGGGGGGGAGGGGCAGAAAGCAAGTGGTGGGTGGGCTAGGGAGTGGAGAGGATCTAGTGGGCAGGGCCATGTCTGCTGTACTGCTACCCAGGTAGGTTGGAGATGGGGGGAGGGGGAAATCAGTCAACACAGTATCCCCAGTCCAAGGGATGTGACAGCCAGTGGTGGATTCAGAGTTAGTGGGGTCCTCCGGCCCTGTGCTCAGCTTCATTTTTGGGGCCCCTCCTTGGGACCTAGCCAAGAAAAAGAACATTCTCTCTTACCTCCTCCCCCGCCCCCGTTTTTCATTCTTTTTTTCTTCATCCTCCCCCTAGAAGTAGTAGCAAGTAAATGAAAATAAAGTGAGGTACCTTGATTGTTCTTGTAGTCTAACTTATTTTTCCACAGACCACTTGAAAATCGCGGAGGGTCTCGACGGACCACTTAATGATCTTTCCAAATATTGTTTGTACCGTTAGCTAACTATTGTAAAGCGCTTTGGATAGAGTGCTTTATTTAAAAAATGTAAAAAAAACATTGGGGTGAGGGGTCTGGCCAGGAGCTAGGGTGAGGGAGGGGGCTCAGGGTTGGGGCAGGAGGTTGGGGTATGGAGCGCTTACCTGGGGCAGCTCCTGTTTGGTGCGAGGGGTGCAGGTGGGAAGGGGGGGGTGCAGGAGCTCCTGTTTGGTGCTCAGGGTGGGGGTGGGGATGGGGATGTGGGGGGTTGCAGGAGTCAGGACAGGGGGCTGGGGAGGTGTGAGGGGGCAGGAATCGGGGCAGGGGGCTGGAGAGGTGTGAGGGGGTACAGAGGTCAGGGCAGGGGGCTGGGGGTGTGGGCTGAGGTCATGGGGGTGCTCACAGCAAGGGGCTGGAGGGGCTAGCCCCGATTCCAGCCCCTTCCCCAAGATCCCACCCCCGCTTCTTCTCCTCCTCCTCCCCCGAGCAGCAAGCATCCTGAGGCTCTGCTCTTCCTGCTTCTTCCTGCCAGCAAACAGCTGATCAGTGGCAGGGAGAGGGAGAGGGGAGGGAACGCAACATGCTGAGGGAAGAGGCGGGGGAGGAGCTTGGCTGCCAGCAGAGCCTGCCCTCCTGCAGCAGGCGCCGGCAGCATCGAGCTTCTGCCCCCACAGGAGAGAGCAGGGAGCAGAGAAGAGTGGGCCAGGCCGGGGCCTCTTTGGACTGTGGGCCCGGCACCATGATGCCGTGGTAAATTTGGTACTGTGGAGGGATGATCAGTAGCAGAACAAATCATGCCAAACCAGCTTGATTTCCTTCTTTGACAGGATAACTGGTTTGGTGGATAGGCAGTATACCTGGATTTGAGGAAGGCTTTTGACACAGTCCCACAAAACATTCTGATAAGTAAGCTGGAGAAATGAGGGCTTGGTGGAACTACCATTAGGTGGCTATATAATTGTTTAAACAACCCCAAACGAAGAGTAGCTATTAATGAAATTATGTCAGATTGGAGTGAAGACTCAAGCGGGACACAGGGATCTGTTCTGGGTCCGGTGTTGTTTCACATCTTTATCAATGACCTGGATGTAGGAATAGAGAGCATCCTGATCACATTTGCAGATGACACAAAGGTAGGGGGTTGCCAACACTTGCGAGGACAGAGCTAAGTTTAAGAGGGATCTTGATAAATTGGAGAACCAGGCTATAGACAACAAAATGAAATGGAATAAAGACAAATGTCAGGTGCTACACGTATGGAAGAAAAGCCAAATGCACAAATACAGAATGGTGAACCGCAGCCACTGGGAGCTGCGGGCAGCCGTGCCTGCAGATGGTCTATGTAAACAATCTGTCTTGCGGCCCACCAGCGGATTACCCTGATGGGTTGCGGGCAGCCTGCGGGCCGCAGACTGCCCACCACTGCTTTCAACACAAGAAATCCTGCATCTTGGCAGGGTTAGACCAGATGATCCTTGTGGTCCTTTCTAACCCTATAATCACTTGATTATCAGGAGTTTATGCAGAATAGTGCACCTTATTTATATGTACAAATTTGCACATGCTAATTGTGTATTTTCACACAGAAGTGACCAGTTACTTCCCTAATAGGCTATTTGTTTGTGCAAATATTACATTGAAGACCGCAACTGCTGTCAAATAGGCCCTTATGCTTTCTGTGCATCAGTTCCTCACCTGTAAAATCTAGGTAACACATATACCTCACAGATATGTTCTCAGGATAAATTAATGCATAAAGTTCTTGGAGATTTTGGATGGAAAGCATTACAGAAGTAAGAGTATTCTTTTTTATTGGTAATGTATTTTAAAAGCAGAGCTACTGGGGGGAAAAAACTGTGTAGTGATGTTTGCCCATTGGGTGAAACACCAAAGTCAGTAGCTAAAAAGTTGTTTTATTCTCTCTCATGATCACAGTAAATATGTCCCTTAAGAATTCACCTGTGCCTGCTGCTTACACCACACCTGAAATCATAATCCTCTGTGACATAATTAGGGCCCTACCAAATTCACGGCCATGAAAAACGCGTCACGTACCATGATATCTGGTCTCCCCCATGAAATCTACTCTTTTGTGTGCTTTTACCCTATACTATACAGATTTCACAGGGAGAGACCAGCATTTCTCAAACTGGGGGTCCTGACCCAAAAGGGAGTTGTTGGGGGGTGGGGTCCACAAGGTTATTTTAGGGGTGTTGAAGTATTGCCATCCTTACTTCTGCGCTTCAGAACTGGGCAGCCGGAGAGCAGCGGCTGTTGGCCAGGCACCCAGCTCTGAAGGCAGCGCAGAAGTCAGGGTGGCAATACCATACAGTGCCACTCTTACTTTTGCGCTGGTGCTGGCGGTGGCTCTGCCTTCAGACCTGGGCTCCCAGCAGCCGCCGGTCTCCAGCTGCCCAGCTCTGAAGGCAGCACCGCCACCAGAAGCAACACAGAAGTAAGGGTAGCAGTACCACAACCCTCCCTACAATAACCTTGCTGCCACCCCCACAACTCCATTTTGGGTCAGGACCCCTAAAATTACAACACTGTGAAATTTCAGATTTAAATAGCTGAAATCATGAAATTTATTATTTTTAAAATCCTATGACTGTGAAATTGACCAACATGGACCATGAATTCAGTAGGGTCCTAGACATAATACAATAATCATATCCTCAGCAGTTCAAGATGACATCAAAACAGAGAATTCTGACTTCAAGAGATTTATAGGGTACATGCAGCTAGAAGAGTCCAGCCTTAATGGGTAAAATAATACAAAAGCAGTCTTTACATCTTTTAGTTTTACAAATGCAACTTGTTGCATTTCCAAAAGCCCATTCATTTGCACACTGAGCCCTGGTCTACACTACAAGTTTAGGTCGAATTCAGCAGCGTTAGGTCGATTTAACCCTGCACCCATCCACACGACCAAGCCTGTTTTGTCGACTT
Source organism: Chelonia mydas (assembly GCF_015237465.2). Classification (NCBI taxonomy): domain Eukaryota; kingdom Metazoa; phylum Chordata; order Testudines; family Cheloniidae; genus Chelonia; species Chelonia mydas. The sequence goes on along the minus strand of NC_057850.1, from coordinate 111,997,177 downwards.
AAAGGGCTCTTAAAATCGATTTCTGTACTCCTCCCCAGCGAGGGGTTTAGCGCTAAAATCGACCTCACTGGGTCGAATTTGGGGTAGTGTGGCTGCAATTCGACGGTATTGGCCTCTGGGACCTATCCCAGAACACTCCATTGTGGCCACTCTGGACAGCACTCTCAACTCAGATGCACTGGCCAGGTAGACAGGAAAAGCCCCAGGAACTTTTGAATTTCATTTCCTGTTTGGCCAGCATGGCAAGCTGATCAGCACAGGTGACCATGGAGTCCCAGAATCGCAAAAGAGCTCCAGCATGGACCGAACGGGAGGTACTGGATCTGATCGTCATATGGGGAGAAGAATCCATGCAAGCAGAACTCTGTCCCAAAAGACGAAATGCCAGTATATTTGCCAAAATTTCCAAGGGCATGATGGACAGAGGCTACAACAGGGACACACAGCAGTGCCACGTGAAAGTTAAGGAGCTGAGGCAAGCCTACCAAAAAACAAAGGATGCAAACGGTCGCTCTGGGTCAGAGCCCCATACATGCCACTTCTATGATGAGCTACATGCAATTCTAGGGTGGGGCCCCTACCACTACCCCACCACTGTCTGTGGACACCTGCAAGGGGGGAGTCTTGCAACAGGGATGAGGAAGATGAGAAGGAGGAGGAGGTTGAGGATAGCGCACAGCAGGCAAGCGGAGAATCCCTTCTCCCCGGCAGGCAGAAACCGTTCATCACCCTGGACCCAATACCCTCCCAACCCGGGCTTCCAGACCATGAAGCCGATAACGCACCTCTGGTGAGTGTACCTTTGTAAATATAATACAGGGTTTAAAAGCAAGCGTGTTTAATGATTAATTTGCCCTGAAGACTTGGGATGCATTCACAGCCAGTATAACTACTGGGAAAGTCTTAACATGTCTGGGGATGGAGCAGAAATCCTCCAGGGACATCTCCATGAAGCTCTCTTGGAGGTACTCTAAAAGCCTTTGCAGAAGGTTTCTGGGGAGGGCAGCCTTATTCCGTCCTTCATGATAGGACACTTTACCACGCCAAGCCAGTAGCAAGTAGTCTGGTATGATTGCAGAACAAAGCATTGCAGCGAATGGGCCTGGGCTTTAGTGGCATTCAAGCAACATCCGTTCTTTATCTCTCTGTGTTAGCGTCAGGAGAGTGATATCATTCATGGTCACCTGGTTGAAATACGGGAAATTTGTTTAAGGGGACGTTCAGAGGTGCCCATTCCTGCTGGGCTGTTTTCCTTTGGCTGAAAAGACATCATCCCTGCTGTTAGCCACCCGGTCTGGAGAGGCCCCTTCATGCCGAGCTGTTTGCATTTGGCTGATAGGGATCTTCCCTGATATTAGCCACACGGTGGGGGGTGAGGTGTGAAGCGATCATCCCAGAGAATTGGGGATGGGGGGTGTAGTTTGGATTGTGCTGCACATTCACCCTAAACTGCAGCCCCTCCTTTTAAACAGCCAACCCAACAGGCTTTGCTTGGTATGGGAAAGGAGGACACTGCTGTTTGAAACCGTTCCCATGTTATGAAGGTTGAAGAAGCCGAAACCCTTTGCCTTACCATGGCTGCCTGCGAGCTGAATTCTGTTGCCCAGCTGAGCGTGTGTGATGTCTCACACCAAACCGGCAGGCACTCAATATAAGAGGCAAAATGTGACCTTGTACCAAAAGCACATGTGCTATGTAATGTGAATTGCTTGATTCAGTGTGAAATAGTCTTCCCTTTGTTCTCTAAAATGTATCTTTTTAAATACAACTCTCCCATTTTTTCCTCCCGCAGCTGAAAATGTTTCTATGCTCCCCCTATCATCTCCATCCCAGAAGCTAGCACAGATGAGAAGGTGAAGAAAAACACACTCACAATGACATGTTCTCAGAGCTCATGCAGTCGTCCCACACTGAAAGTCCTCAGCAGAATGCTGGAGGCAAACAATGGCAGAGTCCAGGAAAGCGTTAAATGAACGCGATGAGAGGAGGGAGGAGCACGCTGAGAGGAGGCAGGATGCAATGCTGAGCCTAAGGGGGGAGCAAACTGACATGCTCAGGTGCCTGGTGGAGCTGCAGGAAAGGAAGCAGGAGTACAGACCGCCTCTGCAGCCCCTATATAACCGCCTGCCCTCCTCACCCAGATGCCCAAGAACACGGGGGGTGGGGGGTGGCTATGGGCACCCAGCCACTCCACCCCAGAGGATTGCCCAAGCAACAGGCTGGCATTCAATAAATTTTGAACTGTAGTGTGGCCTTGTCCTTCCCTCCTCCAGCACCCAACCTTGCGAGTTTTCCCCCTATTTGTGTGATGAATTAATAAAGAATGCATGATTTTGAAACAATTATGACTTTATTGCCACTGAAAGCGGTGATCGAAGGGGGGCGGTCGGTTGGCTTACAGGGAAGTACAGTCAACCAAGGGGGCAGGTTTTCATCAAGGAGAAACAAACAGAACTGTCACACCGTAGTCTGGCCAGACATGAAACTGGTTTTCAAAGCTTCTGTGATGCACATGGCGCCCAGCTATGCTCTTCTAATTGCCCTGGTGTCTGGCTGCACGTAATTGGCCACCAGGTGATTTGCCTCAACCTTCCACCCCGCCATAAACGTCTCCCCCTTACTCTCACAGATATTATGGAGCACACAGCAAGCAGCAATAACAATGGGAATGTTGGTTGTGCTGAGGTCTAACCTAGTCAGTAAACTGTGCCAGCGAGCTTTTAAATGTCCAAAGGCACGTTCTACCACCATTCTGCACTTGCTCAGCCTATAGTTGAACTGCTCCTTACTACTGTCCAGGGTGCCTGTGTACAGCTTCATGAACCATGGCATTAAGGGGTAGGCTGGGTCCCCAAGGATAACTATAGGCATTTCAAAATCCCCAATGGTTATTTTCTGGTCTGGGAAGTAAGTCCCTTCCTGCAGCTGTTCAAACAGACCAGAGTTCCTGAAGAGGTGAACATCATGTACCTTTCCCAGCCATCCCACGCTGATGTTGGTGAAACGTCCCTTGTGATCCACCAGTGCTTGCAGCACCATTAAAAAGTACCCCTTGCGGTTTATGTACTGGCTGCCAAGGTGGTCCAGTCCCAAGATAGGGATATGCGTTCCGTCTATTGTGCCACCACACTTCGGGAACCCCATTGCAGCAAAGCCATCCACTTTGACCTGCACATTTCCCAGAGTAACTACCCTTGATAGCAGCAGCTTAGTGATTGCGTTGGCTATTTGGATCACAGCAGCCCCCACAGTAGATTTACCCACTCCAAATTGATTCCCAACTGACCAGTAGCTGTCTGGCATTGCAAGCTTTCAGAGGGCTATCTCCACTCGCTTCTCAACTGTGAGGGCTGCTCTCATCTTGGTATTCCTGCTCTTCAGGGCAGGGGAAAGCAACTCACAAAGTTCCATGAAAGTGGCCTGTAACACATGCGAAAGTTTCGCAGCCACTGGGAATCATCCCAGACCTGCAACACTATGCGGTCCCACCAGTCTGTGCTTGTTTCCTGGGCCCAGAATTGGCATTCCATGGCATGAACCTGCCCCATTACCACCATGATGTCCGAATTGCCAGGGCCCGTGCTTTGAGAGAAGTCTGTGTCCACGTCCTCATCACTATAGTGATTGCGCTGTCGTCGCCTCCTCGCCTGCTTTTGCAGGTTCTGCACATTGCAGGATAATGCGTGAGGTGTTCACAATGCTCACAACAGCAGCGGTGAGCTGAGCGGGCTCCATGCTTGCCACGGTATGGCGTCTGCAGGAGAGCAGAGTTGCAGCGGAAGCAGTGGATGAGGACGACGGTTAGCAGTCCTACTGCACTGTCTGCTTACAGCAGTGTGGCATCTGCCCGGAAAAAAGGCATGAAACGATTGTTTGATGTTGCTTTCACGGAGAGAGGGGCGACCGATGACATGTACCCAAAACCACCCGCGACAATGTTTTTACCCATCAGGCATTGGGAGCTCAACCCAGAATTCCAATGGGCAGCAGCAACCACAGGAACTGTGGGATAGCTACCCACAGTGCAACTCTACGAAAGTCGACGCTAGCCATGGTACTATGGATGCACTCTGCCGACTTAATGCCCTTAGTGGGGACACACAATCGACTGTATAAAATCGCTTCCTAAAAATCGACTTCAATAAATTTGACCTAATTTCATAGTGTAGACATACCCTGAGAATCAGGGTGATAGTCATGAAAGGGAAGGCACCTATCCAGTTCGATTCAGGACTTCTTCATTCTATACCCAGGTCTACCCTGACTAAGTGTATGATCTTGGACAAGTCACCTAATCTCTCTTGCCCATCCTTTAAATCAATACAATACTTATATACCTCATCATCTAATTAATTACTGTTTGCAAGGTACTTTCACATCTTTGGATGAATCAGAATAACATATGTATATGGTTTCTTATTTGTACCTGCTCATGTCCGAGACTGTAACCTCTTTTGGGCAAGGATTGTTATCTATTCAGCACAATTCCTCTGCAGTATGCTGATGTTATTTAAATAATAACCATGATAAATAAATATAAGTGTGTGTGTGTGTGTGTGTGTGTGTGTGAAGTGTTATTTTTATAATTATTATGATAGTAAATGCTAATTTAGAAGCTGGGTTGTAAGCATTTTAAAAATAAGGCCCTAAGAAGCAAAGACTCTATTTTCATGAGAAAGTCTCTAAGAAATAAAAACAAGAGGAAAATGTGTGGGGAGGGGGAGAAATCAATAGAATTAGAACTGCTTCTAAAAAGAGTATTTTTTCAGAGTTTCTGTTGATGTGTCAAACAAGCCTTTAAGGTGTGCTAGTCTGTCATCTCTTTTATTTTAAGCAAAATTACCATTCAGGTAACTAAGGTGAGGGATTGGCCACCAAACTCAGAATTTAACTGAGGGGAACAGAGAATGAACAAACTGGGTGAAGGTCCTGGAGTCAAAACAAGGGACAGAGACCTGCACATCTCCCACTGCTCCAAGAAAGCGTTGAGGGGCCTGACAACTCTGGAGAATAGAGTCCTCTGCTTAACCACACCATAGACACCATAGTACATGTCTTATCCTGAGCCGGTGTGTGGAGCAACTGCTGTTTAAGGAAATTGAGGGGTGAATGTAGAGGTCAAAGAGTCACCAACCTCCATATTGGATGGCCACAGCCGTGAATGGGGGAGACAGATAGCAAGCTACAGTAAACAGCAGGCTCAGGCTTCTGTGGTGTTGGAGTTCTGTAATCTTTAAATAGAAATAGCAGTTCAATACAAGCTCTCCTTGCTTTCATGTGAAGACCACCACAGGCAGGAGGACTAGACCTCTAGGAGCAAGAGGTCAGATTCTCCATTCCCATTCAGTCCTTGTCTCTCCACAGAGACTGTCAGCAAGGATGACAATTAGTGCTAAATGCTCTGGTCACTTGGCAGTTTTGGATACCTTCAACCTGTCCACTATAAACTGGACTGAGACCACCAAAAATATTAGCTGGTTCTTCAGAAATGTTTAGAATGCTGACATTTTCCAGGCTGTCAACCAAATGTATGCTTATCAGCCAAAGGGGACCAAGCACAGAACTCCTGACTCCCAGTCCTATGTTTTAAATCAGAGTTTCTCAAACTGTGGGTCGGGACCCCAAAGTGGGTCATGACCCTATTTTAATGGGGTCGTCAGGGCTGGCATTAGACTTGCTGGAGCCCCATCGTCTGGGGCTGAAGCTGAAGCCCAAGCCCCACAGCCTGGGGCTGAGGCCAAAGTCTGAGGGCTTCAGCCCTGGGTGGTGGGGTTCAGGTTACAGGCCCCCCGTGCCTGGGACTGGAGCCCTTTGGATTTGTTCCCCCACCCCGCCGTCTCAAGGCAGTGGGGCTTGAGCAGGCTCAGGCTTCAGTCTCCCTCTCCTAGGGTCGTGTAGTAATTTTCGTTGTCAGAAGGGGGTCGTGGTGCAATGAAGTTTGAGAACCCCTGCCTTAAATAGTAGGCTGTCCTTCCACTTAGGGTGAAATCCCTGCTGTTCCCTGCACAAAGTCTGAACAACTGAGCTCTGTGGGGATGACATGGCAAGGGAGATGAAGGATAAAAGCCAAGGTCCAGTCCATAGGCAGGGGACGAGGCTATGGCACAGCTGTTCTTCCAGCCGCATGCGCCAGAATAGCTGTTCCAGCACCCTCAATACAGGAGTTCTAATGTACGTCATTAGCGCATGCCCAGCCCCAATGGTGCAGCTCTCCCTCCTCCCCCACAGCAGTGCCACCCACACTCCTTCCATACGCACATTTCACCCCCAGTCTCTTCCTGCACAGCCCTCCATGGGGCTGAAGCAGGGGGGAGAAATTGTATGTCATCTCTGTGCATGGACGAATTTCAGTCATAAAAAATTGTGTTTTTATTTGTCTTCATTTTTATTGCACTGAGTCTGAAAAACCTAACAGAGCGGTGTCGTTGTACATATTTATTGGATGAAATGGTGAATGCTGTTAAAGTGTTAACTTATGTGATTTTTTGTTATAGATTGCAGTGCCTGTCATTATTTAAGTTAGATTGGTTAGCTCATTTTGTTGTTTCACACGGTTTGCTTTACTTCCTCTTTATTGGTTGACTTATCTAATGAGTATGATTAGATTAATAGATTTTAGAATGTAAATTAGTTCCCTCTAACATTTATTAGCTACATTTGTAGATGTGGTTTAAATAAAAGCACAGCCTGAAATCAGAATTACAGTGTACTTTAATCTTAATGGACCAAATGGGCCAAATTTGTTCTTGATTTCACAGTTGGATATCTGAAGCAACTCCACTGAAGTCAAATGGCCCTTTTCCAGCTGTACTCCAGTGTGAATAAGGGCAGGATTTGGCAGAATGTACTAGTTTAATGTGACCATTTATACAGGGGCCTTAATTCTGCCCTGCTGCAGGCATGTATCTCCCAATGAATGAAACACAATGTAATCCATGTGCAGGAGCATGGTAAAAGACTAGTCTTCAGGTTATGGGAGCCAAGAAATGACATGGGTCAGAGAAACCAATGGCTAACAACACAAGCTAAATCAGAAGGCACTTTTTTCCCCCTTCACGTGTCTCCCAATACTGTTTATTTGGTGAACATATTTACGGCTTCTCACATAAAGGAAGTTATTGTCCACTGATTCCAGTTAGTTTGTTATTACACACACAATTTGGTCCTAGCTTTTTGTGGGGAGGGGGAAAAAAAAAGGATTAGTAACATTAAAAAGGGTGGTATTACTTACCACTGGTCGTGTGTGTTTGTTTGTACTCACTCACTGTTAGTAACTATAGTGTTTGGTATTTTGCTAACTTCACAAAGCAGTTGAGAGATTTGTGCCTGTTCTCTTCCAACTTTTTGGACAGAAAGAAATAGCCCTCCCAAATATTTTATGCCCTTTGGGTTTGCACAGGGCCATTTTTTTCCCCCCGATTGCTAATTGTGCACCAATTCTTTAAGGGTTTCTATCAGCCAATTAAACTCTCCAGACCAAAATACAAATCTTGACACTGTTATCTCTCACAAAATTTGCTGTATTCTTTATTGGCATATCATGACATGCTTCAGACACAACTCTATTAACGTCCAACTCTGATTAATAATTAAAAAGTCAGCACTTGTGCTGTACCATCCGCAGGAACAACAAAAACATCGGTATGAGACACAACCAGCCACTACAGATTTCATTAGCACATATCACCCGTGTCCTTTCCTATGGAAGCTTTTCACTTGATTGTTTCATTTTACAGAATGTGCAATTCCTTTAAAAATACAACTAAAGGGGAATGTTCGTGATGCAAACCTGTATAAACCTGTGTGCGCAGTTAAGTCGGCTTCATAATTAGTTACCTCATCCCCTCTGTCGTACCTAAGGAATGCTGCACTGCTGGTTCAAAGAAAAATATACAAGGCCAAATGCTCAGCACAGCTCCAGTGAAGTAAATGAAGCTAAACTGATTTTCACCAGCTGGGCATCTGACCCATAGCTGATTAAGAATGGTTGCAATCACAGCTCCTGCTCTCCTAACATGACCTTAGAGCATTAACCATTCCCAAGCAGCCAGGGTGTCCTGGTGAGGATACAGGAACATAGCTAGTGGAGCTGATCAACTATAAAGAGGGGACTCCACTGCACCCCCAAATGAGGTACAGTGTGAGCCTCTGGCTGTATATTTTGAGAAGGAACTGTGCTTCCCTGAGGCACAGTCCCTTCCAGAGATCCTCCAGGGGTGGTATATCTCTACATCGCCTCTTTACTCAGGGCTGTCTCTCTACTGGCACAACTGACCTATACATTGTTAAAATCCATACCACAGAAAGGAGAGAATTTATACAAAATGTCTAAGTTGATAATGATACACTGGAACCATTCTAACAAAGAAAATAGTGTAAGAATGCAAGAATGGAAAACATATTACAAGGCACTACATGTAGCAAATTATATTATATTATTTGTGATTCCCTATCTGTGAAATAAATCAGGGTAACAGTATTTACCCTATCTCACAGGTGTGGGATGAGAATTCATTACTTAAAACAGTATGAAGCTATAAAATGCTGATTACAGGGTTTTTTTTAATTTTTGCTTGCTGCTATAAACTGGATCTGCACATACTTTCAGATGGTAGCTTTGCCTGCACACTTTCTGTTGGCACTGGCTACTGCCACAAATAGGAACGAGACAAAGAATGAAAGAAAAGGAGATCCTGCTTTTCAAAGAAAGAAGAGGAAGGTCAGGGAGGAAAAGGAAGAAAACAGTAAACAGAAATGAGAAGATGGAGAATGATGTGGATGGGATGCATTGGACCTGATAGGAAAGAAACTGTAGGGAAACAACGGAAAAGGGGACCAAACCAAAGAGAGACAGACCACTTCTGGGTTAGTTATTTTCATTTATTTATGTTCCTCTCTCTCATATATTCTGCAGACATCCTTATATCATTGCACATTTGGGAGAAAGGCAGGAGATGGCTATTTTAAAAACAGATATTAATATTGCTGGCTAACCTTTGTTAAATAAATAATTGGAGAAAAAGACCAGGGACTAAATTAAGTTCAAGGGGGACTATACAGGGTTCTGCTGGCAAAGATTCTCTGTGAAAAGGACTCCTTGCAGGAGACGTTATTGTGGAGTAAAAAGCAACTTCATCCTCCCTTCTACCACGAAGAAGAATGTTTATTTTTTGCCCATCCACTAATAAACAACTGATTATGAAATTTTGCTTCACAATACCCCTGTGGTGCCGCTAAGTAGTGTTCCTAAAATGGTTTGAGATATGTAGCTGGAAGAATAGAAACACAACATAGTATTGTTTCATTATTAAACAAATTTTAAATAGCCAAATAGAGAAATTGGGCCAATAAAGCTAAGAACTTCTCAAGTTCTACTCTCAGTTATACCCAGGGCAGTCAGTGAATATTGTGCACAGATGTGAGAAGAGAATGCTAGAATAAAGACTTTCAAAGAGCAATTCCTAGTGACGAGATACAGTACAGCAAAGCACTCTAATTTTTCATATAGAGTTGCTGATGATCTAATAGGATTTTTTTTTCATCTTTAATTTCTATGATTCTGTGATCCCATTATTTATATTGTATCTTCAGGGTGTCTTGAAAAGTAAATGATGTAATTATACACTGTATCATAACATTTCAAGACCCACTGTAATGGGGCTAACTATGTAATTATGTGGTTAGTAAATGTAACAGTACAACACTCACAATCTGTATCCATGTACTGTCGCTTCATAAGAAGAATTAGTTTCCTGTTATGTACACAACAGATGTAATGTAATTATTGCTCACCGAAAACTATCACCAGACTTTCATATGATATCAACTAAAAATGCCCCTCCAGCCAATTTGTCATTTAATATTACTTACAAAAATGAGAGAATTCTCATATTTCTATTGTATCCATCCATCCAGCCTGGGCACATGTGCCAGGTCCTTTGCATATCAGATCAGTACTTCCTATGCGCATGCACATAAGGAACCCACCAAAAACATACACAGAACAGTACTACAGTAAATTCACCCCTGGCATCACTCAGGGGATTTCAGATGAATTACAGCACATAGGAATTAGGACTATTATCCAACTCGTCATAAATTATACTTGGCAGGAAAAAAATTGACCCCTAACTTTGATACAACACAGGGTGATTTAAAAGTAACATAAGAGGAAACATGGTCTCGTGACTAAGGCACTAGACTGGATCTCAGGAGGTCTGGTTTAAGTGCCAAGATCAGCCACAAGCTTCCTGCGTGATGCTTCCAAAATCACATTGTAAAGTACTATGAGATCTACTAAGGAAAAGCACAGTATAAGACCTAGGTACTATCATCATCTTAGGCCATGTCTAACTGAGAAAGTTCTACTGGTTTAACTGAAAGTGCGATTTTAAACAGAGTTAATTAAACCAGAGCAAAAGGCTGTGTAGGCACTCTTAGTTCTATTTAAGCCAGCCTTATGTCAGTTTAACTTATGTTGGACAAGAATTAGCCTAAACTAAACCAAAATAAGTGCAGCCACACTTTTGACCCACCTTAACTAAACAGGTTTAAAAACGAATTAAAACTGAAGAATTTTCTTGTGTAAACAAGGCCTTTCTGTACCGCAATTCACCCATTTGTAAAAACTGGGGATAATACTTCAAATGATTATTTTAACTAATTAGTTAAACTAATTAATGTGTGTGCAGTGCTCAGATACTACAGAGGTGGAGCCAAACACATACCTAGATAGATACACACATACAGACATGTAAAACTGCACAGTGGTTGGCAGGACAATCTGAGATAAGCTTGCGGAAAATACAGGTTGTCCAGTCAAGCCACACCTGATGCCATATGACCATACTTGCTAGAAACGATGTCATAAAATGCCCTCCCCCACCCCACCGAGTGCTGCTGGAGTAGATACTTCCATCGTATGTGTCATTTGTGTGGAGAGTACTACAAGGACATATTAGAGCTGTACAAAACTTGTATTTCACATAGGGCTCCAGAGACATGTTTTCAGTCTCTATCCACAAGATTCACTCCCACCTGTTCCACTTTGAATTTCGTTTTTGAACAAACTCAAAACACAGTTCTGTTGGAACCACCTGATTTCACACTGAAATCATGCAACACTGTGAATTTTGCATAATTTTGACACAAACGAACAGCTTGGCTCAAACCGGGCCATAGGCTTGCTCAAAACATTCATTATTTGTTAGTCTTTCCTGTTTTTACAGTGTGCTCAGTACTTTACAAAACTAATAAAAAAAGCAATTATATTTTCATTTGAGAGCTGCAACAAGTTATGATAACAAACAACAGGGAGAAATGGGGCTGTGGGAGGACAAGGTTTACAGTAATAAGATCAGTTTTAATATGTGCACCATTCTGATAAATTTATCTTCTTGTGTGTGCATGAGTGAGTGTGAATTAACTCCCTTCTCCAAGGGAATATGAATTAATCTTAGCAAACCTTTTAATAAGCCTATTCTGAGTTTGAAGTTAGTAAGAAAACCCCAAACCAGTTGTATCTGACGTGGGTTCATGTTTCATTGCGAACTTGGTATACAGCACGAACAACAGTAGCATGAATAACACATTGTCCACCTTACTAGGTCAGCCTCTGAGGAACCCTGTGGCTGAAAGAATTTCCTAGATTTGTTCAGCTCATCTCTAGTCAAAATTGGTTTATACTTCCTACCACTGAAAATTCAGAATAAGGCTAATAATGTAATATATGATAGTGGATCCACTTTAAAAGTCTTATTTCCCCTCTTCCCCCATAATTCTGTTGTTTTATTGGCACTGGTATCATTAACTTTGAAGTCACAATTATTCCAGAACTAAGTAAACTGCAGAAAATTGTAAACTGTTGCATTGCTAAATTAAATGCTGTTTTAAATAACAGTTAATAGTGTTTACTGCTGTGTAATAGTAATTTTCATTTTTTACTGTATCTAATGACTTTCTGATGACTCAAATTCTCTGTAGGGATACCAAATCATTACATTAAGGATGAGTGATTTTAGTATGCAATGACTGATCAGTACAATAATATGTAGACTCATGCTTTAGCTAGTAAATTAAATGATTTACACCAGAGCATTTGTCAGCTAGAAGAATTCTATTGCGCTGCTGAATTATAACGTAGTGTCTGCTTAAAATAACACAATGTATGATGATGTTAAATCAGTACCCCTTTTACACACAGCACTCTGAGGGCAGAGGGCTATTCTGTGGCAAAGCTATTTAGGGAGACCAATTTTCACTTATAGACGTGGGTACACCACAAGGGGATATAGGTATACACCTATGGTCCTGCACATTCACATATGAATCATTAATTTGGTACGCAGACACAAAAGAGTGAAATTCATCCCTGTGCACAATTATGATGTATTATTTTAAAACAAAATATGAAGATATAATTGAATCGATGTCCACAATTAACAGAAACCTACAAAGTGATAAGGAATATAAAGGCAAATTTGCTTTGCAACAAAGAAATTCCACAAAATCTGCTATTAATTGTTGTATCACTGAATATGCTCGCATCCCCTTAAATTAAAAGTAAAAAGCAAGATCCTTATTTGTACAATGAGCTGATCTGAGATGAAATGTGGATCCAGACTTTATCAAATTTCAGCAAGTTTCAGATTCAGGTTTTTGGTTTGGGCCCATCACTAACTAATAGACATATGCCAACATTTTCAGAAGTTGCCATTGATGTGCAACACCTCATTTATGGCTGCCTACCTTGAGACACCTTAAGACCTGATTTTCAGAAGTGCCGAGCACCCACAGCTCCCATTGACTTCAATTGTGGTTGGGGGTGCTCAGCCCTTTGTGAAAATTAGGTCCCAGAGTGTAAAGTTGGACACCAAAAAACAGAGGCAGCCCAAATCAGAGGCCACAGGCCACCACTGCTTTGTTCAGTTTTACACCATTGTAATTTCACTGATTTCAACTCAGTCACACTGGTGTAAAATGTGAGTCAGCCCCTAAGTCTTATAAACATATAATAATGCTATTCACCTCACAAAATATTTACAGGAAAAGACTATTTCCTTTGGTTGGGTTTTCTTTTTTTTCTTTCCTTTTTGGCACATCAAAACCTGAAGCTAAAACCCAGGCAGAATAATAGTAGGTGCTGTATGCTCTGCTGAGTTAGACACACATACCCCACCCCCCAGATCTGACAAAACATACTGCTGGAGAATAATTATCTTCTAATAAGAAAGGGAATTGCAAAATGGAGGGGAAAGACCTATTGTGTGAACATATTTAAATCCATGTGCCTTCAGGACTCATTTTCTTTATTCTCCAAGAGGTTCAGAGCTACATAAGCATTACCTTTTAACTTGTGAATTCTTCATTATAAATATTGTCTATGTTACTGCATTAAGATTAAGTTTTCTCTGGTGATGGCTGAAAAACTAAGCTACCAGGACCAGTTTACGGGACTACTTGCCATACGTCACTGAAAGACATTTAGCAAATGAGATTGGTAGAATGTCACCTGTCTAAATGATGACTTTAGCACCCGATCCTACAAACATTGCTTACTTGATTCATGGGTCTGTAAAATGTAATCCCATACACATATTTCTGGGTGCAGTATCATAGTTCCTAGTCAGTGCGGCTATACCCATTAGTCAGTGTTAAGAAGATTAAACCTAGGCTTTGTTGTCCTCTGTATCTTTGCTGTCATGAAGTATCTCTTAAACAAACAGAGCGAAAGATTTTGAGCCCTGTATTTGAAATATAAGAACCTTAAAATGTCCTAATACTCTGGATACTTGCCAATCTGTAGGAGGGCGTTAGGTGCGTTTTAATTTTTGCACAGAAATCAAATATTGGCAAGGAGAACAAGAAAAAGACTACTCATCTGGCCAACATCTGGATTGACAGGGCCATTATTTCAACAAGTACTTACAGACTCTTTTTTTTGTTGCTTCCCCCCAAAGCAGCAACAAAATAGTACAGATTAAAATTTCTATATCACACCCACACATAGTCAAGCTGTGCACAGAACTCCTAATGCTTTCCCCTGTTTTTCCTCCTTAAAAACATTGTTATATTTAAATAGGTATGGGGGGGAGGGAGAAGAGCAATTAAAATAGCTATTTTACAATACCTTATTGTATTACAAATTATGACTGGAGAAATCACATGTTTAATGAAGGACTGGAGGGCCCAGTCCTGAAAACATTTGATTTCATGTGTAATTTCATGCAGTGAACTCAAATGTTTCAGTACTCATTGAGTCTATACATATTTAGTTACACATATACGCGTGTTTGCAGGATTAGAGCTTTTAGTTTCTCCGATTTAGCCTATTCATCTGTACTTTAAAAAAAAAATTGCTCATTTTTCAACAGGAAAAATGAATTCTTCCCTACATTATGCTCCTGTTCTCTGTGTGCAAGTGCCTATGTGTGTGCATTCTCTTTTTATTTTCTCTTATCCACATATGTGGTATGGATACCCCTGTGGGTAAACACTCCTAGGGGTAAATTGCACATTTGACCATTTCACCTGCATTCTGCCTTCTAATCTAGCTTTGCAAGATCTAACTTCTAAAATTCCAAACATCTGAACAGCTTCAAACAGGAGCCTCTTTTTAAAAAAACCCAACAAATAACAACAACAAAATCAGGCCACTAGAGAAAAGTTTCTTCTCTTTCCCAAAACATGGACTTTTCTCCCCACCAAACTACACAGGCCTGAGGCCTAGGAAAGATGATATTCAGTCCTGAACTGTGATGGGTTTAAGAGCAAGAAGAAATTCTCAATGGGAAAATACTTCTCTATTACAGGAAAAAGTGTTAAATATTCAATGTCATTTATAAAAAAAAATACAGTTACAATTAATGAGGGGGGATACACAAAATAATGTGCATTCCCTTCCTTTCCCCATTAGTTGTATTATTTTTCTGTTACAGGTAGAAAAGGGATAAAATACAGACAAACCAAAAAAATCAAGGAAATAGTTAAACAAACATTTAAATTAAGACAGCATTTTTAAAAAGAACAAAAGGAATTTTAAACAAAAGAAATTATCACAGAAAATAAACAGCTAACTGTAGCAAAGAGGAGGAATCCTTCTGGAGATTACTACAATATAAAGAAATATGGAAATAAGGTGTGTGTCCATCATCATCACCCTGCTTACTTTACCTTCCCCCCCCCCCCAAAGACCGCATCCTGCAAGGCACTCTGAAGTGGCAGAGGCCCACCGATTTCAACTGGGGTATACCACA
The DNA here is from genome assembly GCF_015237465.2 of Chelonia mydas. Lineage (NCBI taxonomy): Eukaryota > Metazoa > Chordata > Testudines > Cheloniidae > Chelonia > Chelonia mydas. The sequence continues at coordinate 111,981,923 of NC_057850.1, read as the reverse complement.
GTGGACCCTACTGCAAGATCAGAGCCTTTGGCAGTTTTGGCTGCACACTCTTTGGATCAGAGACTGGGTCTCAGTCTGTTTTTGGAAAGCACCTAACAATCTTTACAGTGCTCAGGCACTTCATAAACAAAAACAAGAAGTCTGGATTGTAAAGAAAAGGCAGAAAGCGACAAGAGTTCCAAACAAACACCATAAGCATGAAGGTGGTCTCTGTCACCGCAGTAAGCTAGAGTGACTCTGCTTAGCCTTTTCTCCCTTGGCTCTTAAAACTTCCCTGTGAGGTATAAGAGAAAGGGAAAACATATCAAGAGCTAAGAAAACTTACCAGCCAGGAGAGAGAAAATCAAAGCCTGCAACTGCCAGATTAAAATGACCACTTTAGGACTGCAGCTGCTTGTCTTTCCCACATTTAAAGGGCCAGCTACCAGAAAAAGAAAAACATGCTGAGAAAGGTTATTGTAAGAAGCTGACCCCTCACCAGTGAATTTAAACAGTTCCTAAAGAATTAGTATTTAGGAAAGGGGTGAACTCTTTGAGGGCATGTTATCCAAACAGAAAGCATTTTCTTCTTGTTGTTATTTCCAAATGTGGAATATTTGAAATAGTTTTGTCCATTTGCTTCTCTCTTGATATTGTGCTTCAATAATTAAAATCTAATTGCTTTTGCCCACCACTGCATCTACGCACCATGAATCCACTAATATACACACAGGTTACTTCAACAAGAACTGAATGCTGGGTGAATATGCCTTTGGTGGGCTGAAGTCTTGAAATTCTACCTGTCCTGCAGAAGATTTCCTACTCTGCAGGCTGAATTCACTGACTAACCAGTGCAGGGGGGAGGAGGAGGGGTGGAAAAGGCAGGACACAAGGAATTTTAAGGCTTCAGAATTGTAGAGCTGCCTGACAAAATGCAATGATAATACTTGTGAATACATCTGCTACTTCAGGACACTGTGATTTGTACACTGGTGAAAGCAAGGGGCAAGCTTTACATGAGGATTGTACCAAAGAATCCTGCATTTCACCAGCTTGTAAATCGTGGGTTGAAGTCCAGGCTACACTAAGGTCAAAGGAGCCAGAATGTCATTCCTGGGCTGCAGAAATCTCGCACTTTTGCAATCTGCAGGAGAATTAATACAATTCAAGTTGCTCTCTGCCAGTACAGAGAGATGAAGAGAGTATTTTTGTACAATTGCTATTATATGTTGTTTCTGTTTTGTAAATTATTTTGAATATCCATTGTTACATGTTTAGTTATTAGCCCCCAGCGGTAAAATATTCTCATATGTATACAGCGAGGGCAGGTTCATGTTAGACAATGAGGGCAAGTTAGACAAACACCTGTCAGGGATGGTCTAGATAATACTTAGTCCTGCCATGAGTGCAGGGGACTGGACTAAATGACCTCTTGAGGTCCCTTCCAGTCCTATGATTCTATGTTTGCACAGTATAAGAATACATGGAAAAGGATCGCATGGGGAAGGAATAACTAAACTAAATGATGCTCTGCCAAAGGCATGAGAAAAAAAAGCCAAGATGCACTAATCATGGCCTTCAAAAAAGAGATGGAATCAAAATAGTCCCAAAAGCTTTGAAAGAAAAACATAAAAAAACGCATGACAGTTTATAAAGCAGCAAGCTGATGGTGCCACAACAGGGTCAGATTTTAAAGGCGGGATTTTGTAGCTATCTTTGTGAACCCTCTTGTCACAAATCATATCAGATCAGATCATGTGTGATGTGGTAAATCATACAACATAATATAGTGCAAATATAGGGCCTGATTCACTGCTGCCTTGTTCCAGGTTTATGCTAGTGCAACTCCACTGAAATCAGTGTAGTAAGGGTATAACTGGAGTGATGTTTCAAGCCCATAATATAATCATGACACAATGCAAGACAACTGCATTTGTTTCTACAACTGGAGATGTACGTATTGTGTATAACTGTATATATATTCTGTGATCATGTAAAAACAGACCATATGGCAACACATACACAAAAGTCAACAGAGTTAAGGTTGCTATGGGAACTCAGAATTTTCTGACTTTTGTGTGATTAAATCCTCGATGGTAGCATTAATATAATTCTTTGCATTATTGTATGCTCCTGCTTTTGCGCTCAGTTCTCACACACTCACAAACACACATTTTTATATCACACATATATCACACACATATTGAGATATTCTCCCACTGATGTGTGGTGTATAGGCTTTCATAAATCCCAATAATATTAACGAGAGTTACTCATGTAAATCTCCCATGTATTGTTGGGACAATAAGCCTCACAGAGTGTAAAAACATTATATTAAACTCATTTTTCTCAGTATAGGTATGAATATAAAATGCTAACATCCAAATGACAGGCAAAAACCTAAAGACCTATTGTCTCAAGATATCATGCATCATACACTTATCTTTTCTATCACATGCAACAGGGAGAGAGAGAACCCTCCAGACAAAATGCATCTGTATTTTTCAAAGCAACATCTCTGTTTAAAAGAAAGTAGAAGCAAAACTAGTACTTAAAAGCTCTCCACACTAAAACACCCATCACGTGTCTGTAGCATCTGAACTTTGGCTTTGATTGCACCATACATCACATGCTAAGCAGAGCTGGAACTAATCAGTACTTGGATAAAGGATCTCAGAGGAAAGTCTAAATGCTGCAAAAAGTGACTCACTCTGTGTTGCACATCCCTCTGAGTCAATATTGAACCAATGCTCCAGCTGCGATCCAATAGTGCTGATGGAGATGTCAATTTTTAGAAGAAGCATAAAATGAAGGACCCAACTATTTGGGGCAAGCTACTCAAAAGGTGGTCTTGATTTGCACGCATGCAATTTTTGCTCACTACCTCTTATTTGTGCAACGTATAGAATGGACATGTCTGCGTAAAACCCATTTGCATGTGCAAATAAATAGCAAATAATATGTACACATCTAATTTCCATCATTTCCATCCACAGTGACATACATGTAATGTAAAAAAAAGAGCATGTTTATGTGTTGGAGTGTATGCATATGCATGCGTGTGAGTGAGTGTGTACTTATCAATGCAAAAATCTACACCCATGCAATGTTACCATAGAGTTTCAACCACACAAACACAAACAAACTTTTCACACAAATGGAGGCACAATCCCACTGAAAATTTGGCTCATAGTGTAATTGTAACCCCCTGGTGAGTTGTGTGTGACAAGTCCCCCTCTGTGCCAATCTACAGAGGATATGAGCAGTTACAGTCCTCACCTATAAAGCTCTAGCTGAAGCTGTAATAACTCATATTTTTAGCTCTGGTTTAGGCCCTGAAGTGTCAGCCAAGATGATGGCCATCGCATAATGATTCAGGATGAGAATCACATTCCACCCAAGAAGTGGCTGCATTTCAGCACCAACTGAAACGAGCCCTATTTATACAGTCTGTAAAGTATTTTGGAATCCTTCGGGATAACAAGCACTATTAAAAATCTAAGGTATTGCTATTTATAACAAACAACAACACAGCTTCACTGAAACAGAACCTCTTTAACAATTAGGTTGAACAAATAGCAACACTTCAAATATGCCTTTAAAATGAAAGCCATTTCCTATTGGAGTGAAATGCCAAGTTTTCTTTTCATCCAAGGGGATGTGACTACACTGACTTTAGTCTGTACTTCCTCTTTAGTGAAGCTTACACTCATGCAATTAAGATGTGCATTGTACTTTGGACTGCATTCACTATTTTACCTGAATGGAATTAAAAAATACAGCTTCTTTGTAATTGTATTTTAACTCCTCCACCATTACTTCCAGCATCCTTATAATGAGGGTGCAGTAAAATTGAAGCATATAATAAGAGTATACTATTCCTTTTTTAAAGGCTGACCTGCAGCTCTGGTTTACAAACCAAATGACTGTAGTCAGGCATATTAGTGCTTTAACCTTTTTATTACATTACATACATGAAAACAATTAAGGCTGGGATTCTTTCCAATGTATTATCATTTTCTGTTCCCTCTGGCCTTTTTCCATCCATTTCAAAGAATGTACATAACATCAACTGAACATTCTCTCGTGTTTTATTTTTTTGTTTTATTTTTTCTTCTTAACAACTGTCATCCTTTCAAGCTTAGCCAACTAGAGACTATCAAGCAGAAGCAGCAGCAGACAGCAGCGACAACAAAAAGTTTGGGGGTTTAAAATGCCTCATAAAATTAAATCTTAGATTTAAATTCTCCCTCATATTTTATTGTCTTGTCTTTTCTTTTTCCTGTGGTAAATGGTAATTAGAGTCAATAATCTTTTGCTGAGAGAGCACCTTGTCTTCACAGTGTTTATATCATCATCATCATCATCATCATAATCAAAGATCTGCCTCAAGGCCCTGGCATGTTAATAATTTAAGGTGTGCACAGCCTAGTTATAGCAGGAAGCCTAGTTATTGAGTTTGTAAACCAGCTGATGATTTATGGAAACACCTTGTATGAGTCATGCTCATTAAATAAAATACTTCAGTTTAATAAGGAACACGGGGTAAACAGTTTTTCCCGTTACAGGGTGACTGTGCAATTGGAAATTGTTGAGTTTTGTCACCAGCTTAGCCATTGCTATTTTATCTTAATTACGATGGCAGGGTCAGTTATGCGTGTGTATATGCTTCCCCGCATAGTATAGACAGGAAGTATTTTACTGATGCTCTCTCTCACACACACTCTCTCTCTCCATACAGCTGTTTTACAAGTTAAATCCTCTGACAATGATAATGTTAAATCTCTCTTTAAAAGGCTACTAATTAAGAAAACAGAAATGTTCATGGAAATAAAATTACAAGAAAAAAATCAATATAAGGCTGTTAAATGTAGTCTGCATTTTAGAGCCATAACCATATTTTACTTTTAAACACCAGCGTTGACTCCATCTCATTAGAAATTCCTAGGGATATTGAGGCAGTAAAAGACCAGCATATTGGTCTCTTCCGTTTCACCAAAAACGTGTAAGCAGGGCCCACTGTTCTAAAATCTGTTGTCTCTGAGGGGGATGGAAGTTCTTAAAGGAGATTTTGCAAAGTGCCAATGCTTACCCTTTTCTGTACAGCACCTAGTGATCCTGGTTTATGACTACGGCTCCTAGGTGCTACCACAATTCAAATTAATAGTAATAATAGAATAGAATAAATATTGATATTGTGACATGACCCACCTTTTAAATCCCATTTTGCAATTATAATTGAACTGCAGCATTTCCGTGAGAAAAGGACATGAATGACTAAAATTGTTTTTAATACAATGAACTCCTGTATAGGAATAGGATCCCAAGCCTGCAAGGTACTGAACTCCCTCAGTTTCACATTCATGTCAATAGGAACTGATAGTATAAGCACGTTGGGGGGCCTCAGCATCACGTAGGATTGGATTGACTGGGTTGGAGGTTGTTCCCATTGCAGCCAATGGTAAAATTACCATTGATTTCAATTAGATCAGGCTCAAGTCCAAGAAGTTGAAAGTTAGAATGCTCTTATAGGATGATAATATAAAAACAACATGCAGTTCCACTGGTGAATTTTAGCCTTATCATCCAAAAACCAATTGGGTTTAGTTAAACTGATAAGCCAACTGAAAGAAGCTATCCAATTTTCAAAGGACAATCAACTTTTCCCAGCAACAGAATATTAACAAACATTACATAACCCCTACAATATTGATTTTACTGGTCTTTACAGCCTCTTTTATATATTCTTCTCACCTGAACGGCATGGCTTTATAGAAATGCTGCTTTACGTTTAATTTTCTCACTAATAAACTCCCTAAAATATAGGCAGCCTGACAGACATTATTAACAAACATGTTAAGGAATATTGGGCCAAATTCACCCTGATGTAACTCCATGGGCTTTAGTGGCATTACACCAGGGATTAAATGGTGCCACAGCTTTTTAAACAATGGTTTGCTTTCTCTGTTTTTTAGAGGAAAATAAAGAATGAGGTAACAAAGTGCATACACCTCTTGGATAATCTATTTGAGGTACCGATTGATATGGCGCCATACTCAGAATATCTGAGTTTCTCACAGTCTTAATATATTTGTTGTCCCAACTCCCCTGTGAGGTCGGGCAGTGCTATTATCCCCATTATCCATCTGGGAAACTGAGGCACAGAGAGCCTAGCACCCAAATTCTCAAAAGTATTTAGATGTGTAAGTCCCATTGAAATAAATGGGAGTCAGGCACCTTAATATCTTTGAAGATCTGGGCCTACATGACTTTTGCACACAGGAAGTCGGTGGCAGAGGAACAAATTGAACTCAGGGCTCACAAGTCCCAGACTAGTGCCTTAACCATTGGATCATCCTTCCTAAAATGTGTATTTTTACCAGCGTTTGTTTTGTTGCTTGCTTAGTAATAACACTCAGCCTCACTGTACTGTACAGAGAAGGAGGAGACCTTTGAAGCAAATATGCATTTCTTGTGCCCTTTATAACATAGGACTGATTCAAATTTTTTATTCCCCTTCAAAAGAGTTTACAGGCGCACAAGGCACCAGGGGTTTTCTTTATGTCTTTATCCCCCGCTCAGCCCTTCAGTGTAAAAACTGCACCAGGCTTATGCCCTTTGGAGTGCTTGCCTCCTCACAGGGGACGGGGAGAATGTGGTCTATGGCCCTGCTCCACCTTCCAGCAGAGTTGGCTCCTGATAGGGCCCAGTCCAGAAAGCCACATGTTTAGCTTTAAGCACGTGCTCCTCTCTGGGTGGGACTACTCACATAGGCCCTAATTCAGTAAAGCATTTACTGTTATTATTTGTATTATTGGGTATATCTGCACTGCAGTAAAACACCCACTCCTGGCCTATGTCAGCTGACTCAGGCTTGCGGGTTTCAGGCTGTGGAGCTATAAAATTGCAGTGTAGATGTTCGGGCTCAGATCAGAGCCCAGGCTCTGGGATTCTCCCACTCCCATCTCGGGGGGTCCCAGAGCCCCACATTCATTCAGCCCAGCACCTAAGGACACATTTAGCATCTAGGGAAGTCAACGAGAGTTAAGCACTTGCTTAAGTGCTGTGATGAATTGGGGCCATACGGCACCTCTAGCCTCAAGCACAATGCCTCCGCGTGATCCTGCTCTGTCTTCTCACCTTACCCTACCAAGAGCTATACCCTAACTCCCTACTTTAGCCCTTAACATTTTGAAGGGCGTGGGCATAATAGTGGTTCTGCTTGTTCATTTACACTACTAAGATGAGGTCCTCACTTCCGTCTTTTTGCTGGAGCTCCATGACAAGACCTTTGGACAACCTGGTTAGTGATGTGATACAGAGAGGGCTGTAACTTGAACTGAATCGCGCCCTCTGATAGCATTAGGCACTGCATTCATTGGCTACTGACCCCTGCCATGTGATGGAATATAATCTCTAAACCCTGACCCGTGTCAGGAGACTTGGACCAAGAAATAAAGATTAGTCTCTTGTCCTCACTCCTGTGCGTCAGACCTTTACCTGGTGTCAGAAGCAAACTACATCTTTGGCAAAAAAATAAAACAATTAAACTGACTAAATCCCTCAGTATGGAAGGAAACCTGGCAGAGAGCATTCAAGGAAACCATGTCTGACCTTAAACATGCCAGAGTATTTTCAATTGTGGATACAAACCAAAGGTTTTATCTGAATTAATCTGATATAGAAAAGCAAATCTCTGCATCTTCAAACCTCACCTCCCCCGCCCCATTAGCAGATATGCTGTATGGTTAAACAACTTCCTATTGGAACTGCCTCATCACTACTAGAGATGGACCAATTGGTTATTATTAATTATATTTATTATTAATTATTATTATTATTATTATTATTTGTACGGTGGCAGTGCTTAAAGGCCAGGGCCCCATTGTGCCAGGCACTGTGCAAACATACAACAAAGAGATGATCCCTGCACCAGATAATTTACAGTCTAAGTACCAAAACACCATGTCCCAGATCTTTGAGCATTTAGATAAGGTAAAAGTGATTTTGGGTGATTCTTCGATTTGAGACAACAAATGGCCATCGTATTACAGGAAGAGCTTGTGTAATATTCTGAAAAGCATCAAACAAAGAATTCAAAGTTTAACAGGAAGAAAACCCAGACCAGGCTGAATTAGACTGATCCTATAGGACATATGCTCAGTGAAAAAGGAGTTTGACTGGCCCTCAGAAAGGTGGATAAAACTGTATAAATGGGAAAATGCCAAAACAAGAAGGCCCTACATACATTCACTGGCATGCTAGCATATCTAAACAAATTCATCCCCTAACAGATTGCAGTTAAGTGCTCCATTCAGAATGCTGCTTGAGGACAATATAGAATGGCCGTAGGATAACTGCCAAGATAAAAGCTTCTGGGAATTAAGGAAAGATGTCACAGAAACACCTACACTGAAATATTTTTAGATTAACCAAGAACTTAAGGTGTCAGTTGATAAAAGCTCACCTAGCTTGGAGGCTGTCCTTTGGTAAGATAACTGCTCAGTAGCATATCCTTTCTAAGCATTGATTAAATTTAAAACACAACAGAACTATGCTCAGTTTTCAAAAGAAATGTTGGCTATTGCATTGGTTGTAAATGATTTCATTAATATATTTATGGACAGAAATCAGTCAAGGTAGAAAGAACTCATAAGCCACTGGAAGCCATTTTAAAGATACCATTATGTAAAGTACCACCTACATTCTGAAAATGATCATGGAATTTCAAAAGTTCTTGTTAAGTTTTAAATATAGTCAGTAGGGAACTCCTTATAGTAGGCATGCTTTCAAAAGCACCTATAAATAATGAAAGCAAGGAACTTCAAGAAGAGGAGTTTGAAGTAAATATGACTCATGTACTATTCACTTTTGAAACAAAATTGGACAAGCTCAAGCAAGAAGCACAACGTGGACCCAACCCTGCCAAAGCTTGAAAGAGTGATTCTAGACAGAGAGTAACAGAAAAGGACTAGGCAGCTCCAAATATAAATATTTATTGGGATTACAGAGATGAAATTACTGAGTATGATGGGATTAGTACAATGGGCACACTACCCTGTTGATAGCAGCAGAAATGGTAAGCATAGTTCAGTTTCCACCTGAGAGGCGTAAGAACAAAGCCCAAGATGAGGGCTGCCACCAAAGACAATGTAGCCAAGTGTGATATAGAACAGTGGCATGCAAACTTTTCCTCTTGTGCCCCCCTTCCAATTCACAGAATTTGTCGTCCCTCGTCCCCCGCCACTCCATTGCAACCCTTTCTTCTGAGCGGCTGCTAGCTGCGGTGCTTCCTTCAGAACTGGGCGGCCGAGAAAGCAGCAGCTGCTGCTCGGGGCGTTCATGTTGTTTGCGGCACAGGGTGACTATTTTTTTAATTCCGCTCCCATATTGCCCCACAATACCCACTCTATTTTTATCCCGCTCTTTTATTATGGCAGAAGATCCTGCGGGGGACATGACCCCCCCCTCCCAGCTTGGGCACCACTGATTAGAAAACAAAATGCAAAAGAAAGTCTGAAACACCTGATCACCCTTGGTATAAGATTGGCATAGACCTATTTGAGTTAAACAGGAAAGATGACATCGTGTTTTTGTTCGTTGGTTGGTTTGGGTTTGGGTTTTGTTTTAATAAGGTGTTGCACAACACATTGAGTACCAATGTATTAACACAATGTAAATCACAGTTTGCTTCCCATGGGTTTCCAGATGAGTTACGAACAGGTAATGGCCTACAATTCATAAGTGGTTCATGTCAGAAATTCTCCTTGATGTATCAGTTTAGGCATAGCACATCAAGTCTTTGCTGTGGACAGGCAAAAAATTAATTTCAAATGGCAAAGAATCTGATAAATAACAGCTTTGGGAAATTAAAGGGATCCATATTTAATGCCATTATTAGAATATCACAATATATCTCACAATGCTTTAGTAGCTCACCAGCTCAGAGATTTGTAGGCAGAAGACAAAATGAATACCTAACAAACTTCTTGGGCAAAGACCATTAACCTTGAAGTATAGTTACAAAAGAACCATATGGAAGGAAAGCAGAAGAAGAGAAATGTTACAGCAAGAATACAAATCATTATTCCTATTTCAAATGGGAGATTTAGATCAGAAAGTGAGAGGGAACCTGCCACGGTTACAGCTATCCTATCGAAAATCTGTACTGCCATCAAATGTCATAACCCCACCTGCAGGAGGAAGAGAAAGCACTGGTTATTTATCAAGGACATCCAGAGTGCCGTTGGCAGTGCTCCTATACTGACTGAAGTAACACATACCAGCCCACCCAGTCACTGCCCATGAAAAGCACAAGGAGAAGAAAACACAGATGCCAAGTGTTAGATCCACCTTAGCAGTTAAGCAGGTGCATAAGGAACTGTTTTGAGAATAGGAAAGGGAAATTAAGATCAGAAAGCCACTGAGGTATAGAGAAAGTTGTTACTAACAGATGTCCTATGAGAGTCCTATGTCAATGTCAAGAGGATTCAGGTCTTCATTGTAGACATCTCCACTTGTATGTGTAGTTAATTGGCTCTATTATTTTGTGATGGTTGTTTTTCATTGGTATTATATTTTACTTGCATTTGATTTTTTTTTTTAAAGAGGTAAGATTTAACCGTAGGCAGTAGAGTTAATGGACAATGACTCCTCCCATGTCACAGGAGTATGACCTTTTGTAACCCTGACTGATTTCAGATATATAGGGCCAGGAATAAACAGCACTGACATAACAGAACTCCTATGTGTCAAGGGGATTAATATCCTCTCCCCACCTAAATGCGAGGAAAGAGGGCTGCAGCTCAGGTTACAGCCTGGGAGATGTCAGTATTCAGGGCCTCCAAAGATCTTACAAAGTTCCTGGCAGCACAGGGAGAGAAGGGAGGACCTGATATTGCTAATGTTAAAAAAAAAAAAGAAGAAGAAGCAAAGCAATGTTGCTTTTTTAAAAAAACAATTAAACAGCATTGAGACCATCTCTATAATGTCACAAATAAGCAATGAAGAGCAAATGCAATTTGGGGGTGTCATTTTGCATGTCACTTTCAAACAGCTTGGTCAAAGCCACTATCAGAGATGGGGCTGAGAATCCAAATGGATGAAAGAAGCCAAAATACCCTTTTTTTAAAAAAGACCAGAAAAAAGTGCATAGTGAGAAGGCAGTGTCACGCCCATAGACGCGCAGTACAGCAAACCTGTCACACCCCTCAGGAAATCTGTATTGAAAAATGCAGAGTGGCAAAGATGGTGCTGTAGAAACTTCACATCAGCAAAGGCTATGAAGATGAAACACAATATGCCCATGATGACAGACAGAAGTGCGGCCAGTGAGTACACATAGAAATACTGAGTGCATTGTACCTCTCTACCTCCTAATACCTTAAATCATTCATAGGGTGACCCACAGAGCCCTGAAGGTATGAGGAGGTCATAGAGCAAAAACAGACAGAGACTCCTTTGGCCTGCAGCCATGTGAAGGAGCTGGCTACAGCTCATCTCTTGTGGGTCAAGTAATCAGCTGAGACAGGGGGAGGATGGCTGTAGCAGCAGCCTTGTGACATGTGACCAGGTGATTGCCAGGGAGGACCGAAGATGTCTGGCAGTGTTTGGCTGGAAATCTAAAGAAATTAACAGAGTGGACTCTAGGTCAGAGAATGGGGAGCTATTGCGGGGTGGGCATGTGTCTGAGGAGGGGGAGCAGAGACATGGAGGTGTACATGTCTGGTACCACTCTCTCTACTCACTATTCCTAATGATTTTTCCATGGATGACTTATTTTAATTGTAACTGGGTGAACTTTTTTGGATGAATAGCTTATTTGCTACAAAATACAGTTTCAGGTCAATCAAAACTATTTGTGAATTCGGGTCAAATTCAGTGAATAATTTTGGGTAAAAAAAAATGGGGAAAAATTTAAAAATCAGAACATTTTGATATGATATTTTCTAAATGAAATATCTTGACTTTTCATTTCAAAACAATGTTTTATTTAGAAATGTAGTGGGTTATATTTAAACAAACAAACAAAAAGGGCAAAAAGCACCCCAAACCAAAATGACACAAAATGATACAAAATGAAAACAATTCATTTTGGGTCAAATGAAACTTTTGTTCAGCCTGAATGGATTATTTTTTTCTTCAGTTCAGTCACTGAACCAAAAAATTAGTTATTCGCTCCACTCTAATTTGAATATGGACAGCTCAGCCTAACTTGAGGTAGCTTTCTCTGCATTTCCTATGTGATGATTCTGCATTCTCAGTCTTAGCTCTCACTCCTTTCTCCATAGCAACAGCTCATTTGGGGGGTAATAATTTATGACCACCTACTTCTCCTATAACCCCCTCACTCTGTCCCTTTACAGTGTACAAGATGATGTTATGTAATCCACTCGACGCCTCTTATAATAGCTTTCTTGCTTTTTTGGTTAATTTCCTTTACTTTCCTCACTACACATCAATGTTTTTGTGGATGATTTGGCCCAGAGTTATTAGATATGCAGGAGGTCCTGGATCCTAGCTCTGAGTCTTGTGCTTGCTCCATTTTATCATAGAACCAGAACCATTTCCCAGCTCTCTAAAGGCTTAAACCAGCTCTACTGACATCAACATACAAAACTGATGTAATGCTAGTAGGAAAAGAGGAGCGCTTAGAGGAATTTGCCTCCTCTATCACATCTTTTAGTATCAAGAACATCTATCTGTCCGAGGCATTTCATAAGGAAATTAATTGATTAAGTCTGTGGACTGACTTAACAATCTAAGGACTTGTCTACATGGTGGGGTAATGCACTCTACCAGGGTGTGATTTCTCAAGTTCACGAACCTGCTGCACATTAATTGGTCCATATAAACCTGCTGGTGCCCTTTATCATAGTGCTACATTACTACGTTAAAGCACAGTAGGGAACTTTTAGTGTGCACCAGCAGAATCTACATGGACAAATGAAAGTGCAACACATTAGTGAGCTTTAGAAATCACCTCCCATGAAGCACATTACACCATCATGTGGACAAGCCCTTAATGTTATATGATGCCCAGTCATGGCAGCAAAAAAATCCCTATCTGTGATTGGTAAGATGATTGCACCCTATCTGATTGGACACAGAACCCATGATAGTCCATTGAGATACTCTGGTGACTAGGGCATAGGCAGACAGATAGCTCTGTGCTCTGTCTTTCACTAGTGTAATTAAGGCACAAATATGTTTAACTCCTGTAGAGAAAACAAACTTTATAAAATTAATATTTTAAAATAATTTGGGGAATTTATTCTCTGCTGGAATAAATGGATGCAACTTTATTGACTTTAACATAGATGTGTCCATATATAGCACGATGGTCCAGCGATAGGGAAATACAATCTAGATGGAGCAACTATAAGCTGGATGCATAACTGGTTAGAAAACTGTTCCCAGAGAGTAGCTATCAGTGGTTCACAGTCAAGCTGGATGGGCATAACCAGTGGGTAACGTAGAGCTCTGTTCTGGGTCCAGTTCTGTTCCATGGCATAGAGAATACACTTATAAAGTTTGCGGACGATACCAAGCTGGGAGGGGTTGAAAGTACTTTGGAGCATAAGATTAAAATTCAAAATGATCTGGACAAACTGGAGAAATGGTCTGAAGTAAATAGGTTGAAATTCAATAAGGACAAATGCAAAGTACTCCACTTAGGAAGGAACAAAGAGTGGCACACATACAAAATGGGAAATGACTGCCTAAGAAGGAGTACTGCGGAAGGGGATCTGGAGGTCATAGTGGTTCACAAGCTAAATATAAGTCAACAATGTAACACTGTTACAAAAAAACAAAACAAAAACAACAACAAAAAAAACGAAACATCATTCTGGGATGTATTACCAGGAGTTTTGTAAGCAAGACATGAGAAGTAATTTTTCCGCTCTACTCTGCACTGATTAGGCCTCAACTGGAGTATTGTGTCCCGTTCTGGGCACCGCATTTCAGGAAAGATGTGAACAAATTGGAGAAGTCCAGAGAAGAGCAACAAAAATGGTTAAAGGTCTAGAAAACATGACCTATGAAGGAAGATTGAAAAAATTGGGTTTGTTTAGTCTGGAGAAGAGAAGATTGAGACGGGACATGAAAGAATCATAGAAGATTAGGGTTGGAAGAGACCTCAGGAGGTCATCTAGTCCAAACCCCTGCTCAAAGCAGGACCAACACCAACTAAATCATCCCAGCCAGGGCTTTGTCAAGCTAGGGGTTAAAAACCTCTAAGGATGGAGATTTCACCACCTCCCTAGGAAGCACTGGAATGGGTTACACCACCCTCTTAGCGAAATAGTGTTTCCTAATATCCAACCTAGACCGCCCCCACTGTAACTTGAGACCATTACTCCTTGTTCTGTCATCTGCCACCACTGAGAACAGCTGAGCTCCATCCTCTTTGGAACCCCACTTCAGGTAGTTGAAGGTTACTATCAAATTCCCCCTCACTCGTCCCTTCTGCAGATTAAATAACCCCAGTTCCCTCAGCCTCTCCTCATAAGTCATGTGCCTCAGCCCTCTAATCATTTTCATTGCCCTCTGCTGGACTCTCTCCAGTGTGTCCACATCCTTTGTGTAGTGGGGGGCCCAAAACTGGATACAATACTCCAGATGTAACCTCACCAGTGCCGAATAGCGGGGAATAATGACCTCCCTCAATCTGCTGGCAATGCATCTACTAATTCAGCCCAATATGCCATTAGCCTTCTTGACAACAAGGGCACACTGTTGACTTATATCCAACTTCTCGTCCACTGTAATCCCCAGGTCCTTTTCCGCAGAACTGCTATTTAGTCAGTCAGTCCCCAGCCTGTAGCAGGGCATGGGATTCTTTCATCCTAAGTGCAGGACTCTGCACTTGTCCTTGTTGAACCTCATTAGATTACTTTTGGCCCAGTCTTCCAATTTGTCTCCAATCTGTCATGATAACAGTTGTCAGATACATAAAAGGTTGTTACAAAGAGGAGGTAGAAGAATTGTTCTCCTTAACCACTGAGGCTAGGACAAGAAGCAATGGGCTTAAATTGCAGCAAGGGCGGTTTAGGTTGGATATTAGGGAAAACTTCCTGTCAGGGTAGTTAAGCACTGGAATAAATTGCCCAGGGATAGGGTGACCAGATGTCCCAATTTTATAGGGACAGTCCCGATATTTGGGACTTTTTCTTATATTGGCACCTATTACCCTCCCACCCCCTGTCCTGGTTTTTCACATTTGCTATCTGGTCACCCTACCCAAGGAGGATGTGGAATCATCATCATTGGAGATTTGAAAGATCAGCTTAGATAATCACCTGTCAGGGATGGTCTAAATAATACTTGGTCCTGCCATGAGCACAGGGGACTGAACTAGATGTCCTCTTGAAGTCCCTTCCAGTCCTATGATTGACTTCTAGCATAGCACTGAGGAGAATTGGATTCAGCTCCCTACTCCGTCAGTGACTTCCTGTGTGACCTTCAACAAGTCTCTTTAGGACCAGGCTTTTAAAGGTATTTATGTGACTAAAGATGCAGCTAGATGTCTAATAGGATTTATAAAAGCACCTAACTCTCATTGTAAGCCAATGGTTAGGCACTTAAGCACTTTTAAAACCCTACCAGGTGCTTATCTGCATCTTTAGGTGCCTAAATAGAAAATACATTTTAAAATCTAACCGTTAGGGTCTCTGTGCCTCAGTCTCCCATCTGTAAAATGGGGATATTAGTATTTCTCTACCTCACAAAGATGTTCTGAATATAAATACACTAAAGACTATGAGGTACTCAGATACTGCAGGTTTCAGAGTGGTGCAGTAATGGATGCCATAAGACCTTAGTTAGATCAGAGAAGTTGGCCCTTTGTCTTTATCTGTTTTGGTAATTTATATGACCCAGTGAAAGGTGAGTGAATGATAGAACAGTATGATAAAACATCTTTACATGCCCACACAAATATTTATAAAAAGACAAAATAAATTAAAAACAATCTTAAAGAACACTGTTATTGTTTTGGGACTCTGAAGGCATGGTTATTATTACTGATTCTGCCAGAAGCTTCCTGTGTCCCCCTAATATGAATCACTCTCTCTGGGCCTGGTTCATACTGTATTACTCCAATTTTACAGTGCTGAGGGTGTGCCTACACTGTAATCAGAGGTGCAACTGCAGTGTAGGTAGACATACCCGTGCTAGCTTTGATCTAGCTAGCACAGCTAAAAATAGCAGTGAAGATGTGATGCCATAGACTTCAGTGGTGACATAGGCTTTAGCTCAGGATACCAGGGTTGTGCGTAGGTGTGTACAGCTGAATTTATGTGGAGTTACACTGGTATAAAACTAGACTAATACAGTGGTGAATCAAAGCCCAAAGTGTCTTTCTTTTCTCTGCTTTAAAATAGATGGGCTAATAACCTGCCTCATAGATTGCCCCTATAGTTGTGAGGATCAATTCAGTAAAGATTGTAAAGCACTTTGAGATAGTACTGTATTATGTTAATTAAATAGTAATTACTGTTAATAATAATTAATTATGATTAACCCAACTTTATCTGTCTTCCTAGACATGGGAACAAAAATGAGAAAACTAATGTCAGATATCATTGACTTCAATGAAAATTCTGTGCATGGAGGACTTGCAAGATAAAGTGCCAGATTTCTTTTTAGGCTAGGTGAGTGCGTATACCTACAAGCAAAGATAATGGATCTGGTCCTGCCATCCTGGCTCCACTAAACCTCCACTTGGTATTCAATGGGTGCACAGACTGACACATCAGGTCCTTCATTTCCAAGGTGGATTTCACAAAACTTAACATTTTATTCTCCAGGCAATTGTTTAGGCCATGATTCTGCAACGACTAATGTATGTAAAGTTATGCAGATGATTAAGTCTTTGCAAGACTGGGGCCTTCTATAGATAATCTGGGCCACGGATGTAAAGCCACAAATTCAGTAGAGCTGTTACATCAGTTAAGGATCTGGCTCAACATTACTGCCCCCAATCCTGCATGGTACTCCATGTGAATATCCCCCTGTTCCCATCCAGAGCACCTTCCTGGATTAGAGCCTCAGTGATTTGCATAATATTTGTATTATTTATTATTAAGTAGTAGTACATTGCAGTTGTGTCTAGGAGGCCCCAATCAGGGATTGATGCCTCATTGTGTTAGGCACTGTTCACACACAGTAAAAACCCTGCCCCCTCCAGCCTAAGAATAGCTAATACTGTCACAAGCAATTCATTCTGCTTTGCATCATAGCATCTTCATCCTCCATCAACAGAGTCTACCTAAAGATCATTAATAATCATGGAGAAATGCTTATTACTGTCTTGTTCACCACACCTGACCAATAATATGTTTGCCGTTTACTTCAAAGGCAGTAATAGTGCAGTAAATTACAAAAGATATGTGCCTTCATGTTAATTACATTGTATTTATTGTGCTGGATTGTAGCTCTGATTCAAAACAGTTTGTTTGTATGTTACTATAAATAACCTCTGTTTTCCAGTTTAGAAATACTTGCAAAAAATACACATTACATGAGTGTAACAAAACAGCCAGATTTGGGGGACATCCAATTTATTATTTTTTTGCCAGAAATGTTTTTCTGTTATAAGGAATTAAAATTAACACGTCAAGAAAACACGAAACTAAACTTTTCAAAATATAAAATCCAAATGTTTTGGATGATAAATAGCAGTTACCATCTCAGCCACAAAACTATTTAGCAGACTTGTCTCTTCCATTTATTTAATTGTTTTGACTTATTGAAATGTACCCAGAAAAAGTTCTGGGCAGTAGATGCCTTTCCTGTCACTAGTTAAGAGACTTTCCCCTCCAGAGTGAAATTTTACAAAAATAAGAGTATTTCAAAGACAAGCTAGGGAAAATAAACTCAGAAATATATTACTACTGGTCAAAACTCCCCCCATTTTTAAGCTGTGCACAGACACTGGCTGCTGGGCAGCTTCCTTAGCCAATGCTGAATGTATAGCTGCACTTTGTGCCTTCCGGCTAGAGAAGATTTCTTTACTAGAGATGCAATCAGCTCTGACCAATCAGTAATAAGGGTTAATCAGCTGATCGATTGGTCCCTGAGCAGCCTGGACCTGGCTCCTCTCTGACTGGCTCTAGCCTGGCCTTAGGGCAAGAGGTTGGGAACTTTTAATTATCAGCAGCAGCTACTCTACTGATTGAATGGCCAATGGGTTTACTACTCAGGCTGCACTGCTTGAATAATAATAGAAAACAATGTGAACACAGAAGAGCACAAACAGTGGACCAGCACGATGCATGGATATGTATAGCATGAGATAAGGAGAGTTAATTATCTGGCAAAAACAAAATTTTAGGGTCTGAAGGATGTTTTATAGATGTGCTGCTAGGTTTCTTTGTTTTGTTATTCTTTACTCTACCACCATTATTGCCACATAATTTACCTACAGAACAATCTGATAATCCATCTATGGTTAGAAATTATCACAGGAAGGAATGTTTTGTTTTAGCATTGCAAAACTCGAATAGGTGGAGTAGATAAAGAGATAGATTATACCAAACCAAATGTATATCTTTCTCATATAGATATATAAAAGCATATGTGCATTGTTTTATATCTATCTATATCTCACATACCAGGCATGTATCCTAATAAATGTATGCTGATATAGATATAATTTAAAATACATTATCTTATCTATAAGTATAGAGTGTGTTGATACTTCGATAATTTGAGATAAATTCGAGAAATAATATAGCCTTATCACATCTCATTTTCTTTTTTAAATTTGGTGGCAGTTAAACTGCAGGTAATATAGCTCATTAAGCTCATAAATATCTATTGTGTTTAACAGGTCTGTCTATTTTTTCTATCAGAAAACTACACAGAACCTCAGAACGAAAATAGTATTCATATCCCTTTGCACTTATACTGTCAGACTCTGTGCAAAGGCTATTGACATACACAAAGAAACAATAGCTGCATCCCACTTGCAGTACTGCTAGACTTATTCATTCATCTTAACATAATAATTGTAGATGGTTGTTGAAAAGAAGCATACGTTTAGCGTAGACATCAAAAGAACAACCGGGCTTTCAGATAAGCCAACTAAAACTCAGTTTTAAAGTTTCAAACCTAATCCAGGGTAAAGACTGAACAAAGAGTCAGAGAGCAGAAATTATGTTATTTAAACTGACACCACCTAAATCAGAGCCTTTCTTCTGTGATCTCACATAAACACAGTGTGTTCATCACATCAAGCCAGCTTCATTACTATTTATATTACCATATACTGGCTGTGTGCAGTCAATTCATAATTGTCCAGTTTTTCTAATTAATCACAAAAGATTTTTGTTTTGCCTACAGCTAGTTCTGGGGTGACTCACAATGGCAAGCCAAAGCTCATACATCAAACACAGGCCCTCTTTGCTCCAGCCTTCTGCTGGGGAATGCTGTTTAGCTCTTCTTTACCACCGAGGTATTCACTGGGCATGTGCAGCCCCAGGCAAAGGAGAAGCACTGCGATCTGTCCTCTACCGTGTGACTTGTTATTTTTATCTGATGCTTGCATTCTCAGCCCAAACCAGATCTAGCTATTTTGGCAAGATTTCTTAATTGAGAGCATTTGATTTCTCTCTCTCTTTTTTATCAAGCTGCTCAAGATTTGTAGAGCGTCAAAGGAAGTGGATCAAATATTGCTTAAACTTCTGCACTATCAATAGTTTCCTAATTAGCTCAGCATAACCAGTGAACGCTAGTAGGGGGATTAAAGAAACTGCAGAATAGCGGTCTAATTCCTGTGATGACAGGGATGCTTGGTAATTTATTTGCATTGGGCCAAACTGTGATCCCATTATTGGCACTGGGGGCAGTTACTCAAATCAGTTATCCCATTGACTTCAGTGGCACTCCTCCTGTGAGTAACAAGCTGAATAAGAGGATTGGAATCTGGCCTCTAATTTTTATTGCCCAAAATTTGGAGATGCAAAAGCTACTCCACAAACAAAGGAGGGTGGGGCAGAGGGTAGTGATTTGAACTATAACAAATGACCAGCAAAACTGATATTTTTATTCTTCACACCGTTCTGAGAATTGCAATTAACATTTAAAAAAAAACTATGTAGAGAATATAAAAATATAACAGCTGAAGTGTATAATGCTGAAAATCTGACCAGTTAGAACTGGGCTAGATCAGTAGAAAGGGCTGGATCCAGACTGCTCTAGAAGGCTACTTGCTGTGACCTTGTTAATTATGTGGAAATTTTCTGGTAAAATGCATCTATCGAAGTGATCTTCCTTGATCATAGTCTGCCCACTGCTGAGTTTGCATGGAGTCCACACAGTGGCAGGGGGAGAACATTTTAATAAAAAGCTCTACAACCAAGCGCTGCATTCAAGCAAGGCCCTTTGGAATGAGATGGCTGTGAAGGCAAATCCTGTTTAGACACAGGGCACCGGGGGCTATATATTTGGCTATGCACTACCAAAATATGCACATACACATGTTTTCTTAGCATGAAATAGAAAGGTACATTTTTGTATCTGACCAGAGGGGGAGAAATTATCTCTGATGGGTTACAGGAGATCTCAAAAATGGTGGTGGAAAGTTTATTCTGTTTAGAAAGATTAAAAGTTATGAATTCATATTATAACAAACATGGATATTTTCATGGAGTTTAACCTTTCTGACATGGATTACTCAGTTGAAAACAGTCTCCCTTTTCTGGGCAATAATTTCTTCTTTTCAGGTGTGGGAACGAGCAACTCCTAATGTATATTTTCTGGAATGTAATGTGACCGATCCGAGTGTGGTCTTATAGGATGGGTCCAGCACTCTCTCGCTAATACTTTTAATGACCACCCAACCCCAAATCAATCTTTGATTATTTTTAAATCAGCCAAGAGAAAAAGTACACCTAGAAAAGCTCCAGTGAATCAGGAATGGGGTTTGTAACTACCCAGGTAAGATGATCACTGGTATGTCAGAAAATAAAGGACAACCATCTGAGAAACACTTTAAAGGGTAACCTGAAAATGTTTTATTCATAGTACCAAATATTTTTCTTCTGCAGTGTATGATCCTTATTATGCTTATTGCCTGAAATCATACTTTGCTTACATTTTATAATAAAGCAACTGTGAATACACTATAGTTACCCTGCAATTACAATGCTATTACACCACAGTTCTTCTTGTTGATGCCTATAACCATAATTTCACTGTCTCCCACACCACCCCTCACATCTGGGGAAAATGGGCCATCAAAATTCACAAAGCCCCCCCTTATGTTTTCTTAAATCCTGCCTTAGCTGGGATGCCTATAAATTACTTCTGTCTGGCACTGGTTAGTTGGGGCAGCCATCCCTGAGACCACTGTGCCCACTCATTTATACAAATATACTGATCTTCACTCTTAGTTTAGCCCATCCTCTTGTTTGGATCAGGCCCCAAGTGATTATAAAGACAAAGTGCATTGAAACCTCTGGAAATCTTTCCATTGACTTCAGTGGGCATTGCCTGTTGTCAAAGTTGTTGACTGTGAGCAATCTGGGACAGGGACTGTTGTTGATTTACCTGTTTGTGCAGTACCTAGAACACTGGGGCCTTTTCCCAGATATGGTCTTTATGTGCTTCCATGGCACATTTTATTATTACTTTTCCTTATTAACTACTGAGCTTAATTACAACAAAAATAGAAGGTATGAGGTGTGCCCAGATTAGGGTGACCAGATAGCAAGTGTGAAAAATCGGGGCAGGGGATGGGGAGTAATAGGAGCCCATATATTAAAAAAAAGCCCCAAAATATTGGGACTGTCCCTATAAAATTGGAACATCTGGTCACCCTAACCTGGATTCTAAAAATGTGTTAAGTATGAAACCAAATGAAAGTTTCACAAAAACAACTGACTGTTTCCTATCAGGGAAGTGATAAGTAATTATCATTAACTTTGAATTATGGTGATCGTTTGGTTTTTTTAAAAATAGGCACTAAACTATAATTGCAGACAACTATGGTGTAATTACAGTCACTGCATTCTAAAATATAAACCATAGTTTTTATCTGATCAAACTTTCATTAGTTGCTGCTTACCTGGGTATGGGTTGTGGGCTAAGTATTATTATACCAGTTTTACAAATGAGTACACTGATGAGCAGAGAGATTGTCACTTGCCCCAGGTCATACAGTGAGTCAATGACAGACTCAGGAGTAGAATCTGACTCCCCATTATCTTCTCTAAGTAGCATACATAATTTCTCCCAATATATACAGCCCAAATGGAAAACTGTAATCGGACATTTAACTTAATCTGGAAGATTCTAAAAGGTATGCTGATGAGCTATTGTAGCATGTGAAACGGAAAATTCCGGGCATATAACACAGTATCAAACACCATGATTTCTAGAGGGTTTTTTCCAAGCATACATGGAACACCCATCTTACCTATTCCTTAGGAAGTGAATTATATGCACGATAAAAGCAGTTGTAGCTACGGGAACAGTGTTAACTTACAATGGTCTCCTCTGTGAAAACGATAGAAATTCAGCCCTTCCCCAATTTGTTCCCCCCCGGCTTCCCTTAACTTTCTCTCTCCCTCCCCCAACATGCTGGAGATCTGATAGTGAAAAGAATCTCCAGGGATAGGGTGGATTCTACCAGTTGTGCTTTCCATCTCACCAACCCCTTAGTAACATTAGGAGAACCATACTCAATTTCAGGGTGATTTTCTTTAAATCATACTAGCTAGTACGTTTTAACTAACACATGCCCTGTGTATTTTAACATGTGCTACCAGGTTGAAGTGAACCTTTGAAGAGATTATTCAGTCTTCTCAACCACACAGTCCAAGGACTCTTGATTAGACTACCTAATCTCTCATTTTCGGATGGATACAACACTAGATGGTGAGGTCTTGACAAGTCAAATATCGGACCATGCTCCAGTTTTACCACCTTATGGTTATCTTATGGCCAGTGACAAGTTATTAAGCAAGATAACTGAATACTTCCTTGTTTCAGGACTAATTTTTCACTCTTCCTTAAAAGACGAAAAAACTGCTATTTGGAAAGCAATATGGATGGCACTCTACTTTTTGTGTCAAAGCTGACACCTCTGTTCCTCATTGGTCATCTCTCACATACAATAAGATTGAGATAAACTGGAATAAATCCCCCCAAAAAATTTCTAGAGGCTTGAAATACCACTTTGGTAGACTGGGTTTCCATAAAGCAGGAAAAGGGATTTCATATTGGGGGATCCTTCTAACTTAAAGCAATCAACTCAACAATTAAAAGAAACATGGACTCCATCTTACCCCAACTAATAGAGGGTTTGAAAAAATAGCCAACTTTGCCATTGTGCCTATGCGATAGGGTTATCATTAAAATGAAGGCAATATCTGTAATCATAGACAAATTTTAGTCCACACAGAAAACTTGGTTGGGAACCACTTTAGCTGCATCTCAGTGGAATTGTATTGGCTGCAATATTAAATGATCCTCGTCAAGGCTATATTTATGGAGGATTCAACATAAGAAATTGCTTAGGATGCATTGGATCCTCTCATATTTATTTAAAGGCAGGTCTAAAGCAGGATGATAAATGTTGGCAGTGTAACAAACCTCTGGTTCATTGATACACAAGCTCTGGGACTTCCCTGATGCAAAAGGTTTTTTGAGAGATGTGTGTAACAGCACACATTGTATTTTAAATGTGGATATTCCTTTAATACCTGAGACTTGTATACTAGGAGTGATACAGGTAAAATTAGCTTTACAAGTCCTCATAAACTCGTGTCTTTTCTGGCTACATTTGTAGCCAAGTGAGTTGCCTTGCAAAGGTCGAAATGCTGTTTGTTTCTGAAGACTAAAGACTGATCTAATAATTTAGCATAGTAATAATTTACACATAGTAGCCTTTGAAAGACTCTCATACAAACAATGGCAGGAGCTCAGAAATTTTCAGGTCACGTAGGCCTGAATGTTCAAACCTGATGCCTAAATGTAGACTCCAAAATTACTATACCGAGGCACCTATGTATATGTAGCCTTATTTTCAGAGGTGCTGAGACACTCACAGATCCTTTGGAAGTCTGTGGGAAACGCCAGCGCGCAGCCCCTCTGAAAATAATATTTGAATACCATATCTCATTGGATACCCGTGTAGGGTAGTTTAGCCTAACCTTAGCACCCAAGTCTGAAAATTCTGGCCATGGTCTTTATTTTTTTAGCTACAGAATCATCATCTTTCTTTGTTTAATATTGAAGAATTGTCTTTCACATACAAACCTGGCTGATAGAGAAAAATATGACAAAGTAGACGTATCCTTTAACATCTCTCTCTTCTTTTTTCCCTAATCCTACTTCTGCAAGTCTAAAGAAGATGCTGCTCTTCTTCCTGACACTTTCTTCTTGTCCGTTCTACCAATCTTCATTCCTACAATTCAAAGATGCATCAGTGATTGTTATATGATGATGTTATTTAGTGTTCCTCTGGTTCACTTATTACTTGAGAAAATAGTCTTTAAAATTCATATAAAGATGTAATATTTTTTTAAAGCCTTAGCTCATTTACAAGCAGGAAACTTGTACAAAGCACTGATATTTACTGACATATAAAATCTATGCATTATTTTGGGCACAATTATTTGTGAATCTTGCTCTCTCGTTATACTCTCTGAACAGTGAGCTTCCTGTTCCTATCAAAAAAGTCTTTCACAGTGATCAGGTAATACAAGCAGCAGGGGATGTGGCTGGAAGTGACTTTCTGTCATCCACATATTAACGGAGTGCTAAAATGAATGTTACATGATGAAATACCAAACATTTTTACCCGCTATTGTTACCATAGCATTCTTTAAGCATCCTGGTGTGCAAAGGTTGCTCTCAGATAGAAGTTGCATTGTGCTTTTTCCCTGTTTAAGTTGATTCCTAAAAGTTCACCATTTTAACAAAATTTCTGTTTACATTTATCTAGGGGTTTTACACCGTGAAGCTGAGTAATCCGTGAAGTGGATTATTTCAAAGGGACATTTTCACTCAGGAAAAGCAGCATCTGATCATTAAACTGGCTCCAAAATACAGCTCTCAAGTTCTGGGATCCAAAAGCAGCTAATCCTCCTCATGAATACACAAGGAAAAAATTATCCAGGAGCTCTAATCCTGGCTCCTGGTAAACCCAATGAGCTGACACTCTGTAGGCTCTCCACACATCCTCTATGTATTCAGCTACAGAGAAGTTTCAGGGCGAGCTTTAGGAACGAAGAACCCCTCGATCCAGCCGCAGGCATCATCACATGGAGTGCTCCTGAAATCAAGCAGCTTGTGGCTTGTAGGGAGGTTAGGAATATGGTTGTAAAAAACCAAACCAAACCAAGAGAGCTGGAGTGTGGCCCTACACAAACTAGAAAAGAGTAGATGGGATTTTAATTGGTCCTTGGTACTTTTACAGTCTACTCAAGGGTCCCCTTGCTATAGTCCATGTTCACCCTATAAGTCTAGGCCCTACATTGTGAGTTTTATTTTGTATCAGACTAAAGAGGATATATTTTATCATAATGGTTTCAAAGCCAACACGCAGAGGCCAACACAAATAGGTTATTACTAGCTGAAGAACTATACCTCAGGCACCATTTTATTAGAACTAGTGTTTACATCACACAATACATCCTAAGTATTTTATATTAAGCTTGGACAAATCATTTGCCTGAGGATTAGGGTGTTGTGCCATTGAAATGTAATCCTTCTGTTGATTT
This sequence comes from Chelonia mydas, assembly GCF_015237465.2. Lineage (NCBI taxonomy): Eukaryota > Metazoa > Chordata > Testudines > Cheloniidae > Chelonia > Chelonia mydas. The sequence goes on along the minus strand of NC_057850.1, from coordinate 111,956,211 downwards.
TTTTTTTTTAACTGCCAAACTAAACATGGTAAAAAAAAAAAATCAGTAACTGTTAGAAGTGGCAGAGTGAAAAATCTTATCTTAAACACAATACAGTCAGTAAAACAAAGGGAAAAAAATACAAGGTGCATTTGAAAGCAAGTTTCTGAACAACAGGTCGATCAGGAAAAACTAAATAGGGGAGACAAAAAAAAATTACCATTTTCCTAGTATTGGCCCCTGGTGGCGGGAAAGTGGGGGGGAAAGAGTGGAATTAGGTTAAAGTTTGACCTCTGCCCCATAACCTGCCAAGTTAAGATCAGCTCTTCTAACCCGTAGAGGCCAGGCCCATCTGCATATATACCCACGGCCTCTGCACTGTCTCCCAGCCCTTTCTGGCTTCCATGAAAGCCTGGCTCCTTGCTTGCCTCCTTTGCAGGGGTGGAGCTTGCTGTGCAGCAGACCACACCTGGCAAGATAATACTGAGGTGGGTTATTAATCTTGCAGAGATGATGGCATGGACAGTGGCCATCCCTGACTCTCCACCAGCTGACAGATCTCAGTCACCATGGAGCACCCACAGAGGACCTTCCAAAGGGTCAGCGGAAAGGTGGAGACAACACGGCGGGGAGCAGCTCCTCCAACTCTGAGAGATGTGCTGGATGGGTTCCCCTTTGCTCATGGAAGCGCAGGAGACAATCCAACCCAATGTCTTTTATATTTCACTGATAGAAAAACAACACCGCCCTTTGGTAGAGATGGATTCTCCAAAGTTTGGGGTCACTGGGTCCCAGGGTGGATCAGGTAAAAGGGAACCTGCATCTGACTATGCCTGGTTTGGGTTTGCTAAACCAAAACACAGCCTTCTCCTAACACGGCTGCTACTCTGAAACTTCTCCTTTTTTGCTACTCAGTAAAGCACATTTCTCTCTGTGCCCTATGAAACTTTGTACATTTTTAATCCTGAATAATACTTTTCATACCCCTTTAACTAAAAAAATGTACAAAAATGGTGAGTCCTAAACAAGCCACTCCCATAGACGTCAGTGGGAGCTTCATGCATGTATCTGAACGCAGAACTTGGCCACAGGGTATGCTGAATTCTTACCCTGCTATCACAAAAAACACTCTCTAACCACAGCAGTGTAAGGTCAAACAAGCAGCAAAGGGGCCATTAAAGAAATGTCTTCCACTGACCCAACAATATAGTAATATATGAATTTTTTCTCAGTAGAGCTACAGCTATGGCAAGCAGCATTTGTAGAAAATCCACTTAAAAGTAAGACAGCACACAGCATGATTAATAAATAGATACATTTATTTGTAAGTGGTGCCTGTCATAATGAAGGGTGACATCCTGGCCCCGATCAAATTGGTGGCAAAACTCCTATCGACTTCAGCAGGGGAAGGGTTTCATCCGTAGAATCCAAAATTTCTTTACAAACAATGAACCAGTGTCTGGCTGGTGGTTCTTATGTACACACACCAGAACACCTGTGGGAAGCCTGTGAGTGCACCGAAGTAGACTGTCTCCATTCTGCCTCCTCCACAAGAGTTCTGAAAAATCAGGCCTAAATAGGGATTTAAGAGCCTAAATGTCAGTACCTAATTTTGAAGACTGTGCTTTTGACAGCCAACAACTAATGAAGGACCTATCCTTCTCCCATTGAAGTCACTGGCAAAGTTCCAAAGGACAGGGTCAAACCCTGTAAGGTCAAATTTTAGCTTTAAAGAGAAATTTTACACTGGATAATAGCTAAAAGAGAGGAATTTAAACATCCTTTTACACTGCATTTCTGAGCTTCTTTTGTTATCATTGCAAATACTGAAGCCTGAGAGCTTTTTCCTTTACAGCTGAGTTCTCTCTTTTTGATTACCCTACAGCAAAATCAAAATGTTCTAATTAGAACATCACCATAAGTATTGTTGTGATATCACAAATCTAAGGCCTGATCCTGTAATCATCCCACAATTGACCACCACCCCTCCCCCAAAGTCAGTGAGGTTCAGGATCAGGAAATTCAGCTTCATGTCTTCTCTACAGGTTCCAGTAAATGAAACAGATGCCATGACAGGAAGACAAGATTTTGTTGTAAGAAGGAGTGTAGCAACAGGTCTTTTTTGTTAATCATTCCAGGAATATGAATAACTAACACCTCACAAGACCCTGCAGTAAAGTGATACAAGAGAGATGAGAATGGTTGTGCATCCACTAATAAGTGGGGATGGCAGTCCCTGGAATACATAGGTGATTTGCATATGTGACTTAGGCAATAGCAAAGAGTCTCTCAGGTGGAAAGGTGCTCAGTGGAACTCAGTTTCAAGACTTTTCTAAGGAAATGCTACAGCTGGGATGCAACCATCCCTATCACACAATTGTCGGGAGTAATGATGCAGTTTGCAGATTATGCTCCACATTAGGTAAATACTTGACACGACCGTATGCAACACTTATTCCACCAAGGGTTCTCTATCAGCTTACACACACACTGTTGCTCCATATGTGTATTTCTGTGACGGTAGTATGCATAAGACTTTGTCTTTGGGATGGAGACACCTACAGTGGGGGTAATAAATCTAATACTATTAGTATGGATTTCCCTTAACAAGTCACTTATCATTGTGAGAAGTGGTAGCATGGAGTCCCTCCCCAGAACCTATGAGACTGGCCTAAACTCAGATCCTGATCCAGCAGAGCACTTAAGCATATGCGTAACTGTAAAGCATGCGAGTAGTCCTGGCTACCTCAATTAAACTATTCATGTGCCTAAAGTTCAGCACATGCTTAAGTGCCTTGCTGGATCAGGGATTCATCCATGACTGAACAACTCCCCTCTTTCTCTTTGACATTTCTTCTTCAGAACTGTAGCAGCTGAAAGAAAGACACTGTTCCTCAGCCAGCTGAGTAGGAATGTGAACAATTATGCCACTTATGAAATCAACAGCTAAACTTATTTTGCTGCATTCACAAAAGCAAGCTCAGTGGCAAATTTGATGTGGTGAAAAATGATTTTCCACCTCTATGCTTTCTACCACTCATCAGGAACACTGTCTGAGGTCTTGACTTTGGAGACCAAGGCCCAAAGAAAGTTTTCAAATCCAACCTTTTGGATTACCCTGACACATCACTACGTGACTCTACTATAACTACATATTAGATCCTCCTCCATCTCAAGTTCTATGATGAGAAAGTCAGGTAATCCCCCAGCCCACAGTTTGTTCATTTGATTTGCTCTGATTTAATTGTGATGCTTTAATTGAGTTGTTTTCATTAAAATACCAAGACCGCAACTTTCAAAAATAAAGCTAAGCTCCTAAATCATATTTATACTTCTAAAGTTAAAGTTAATAGGAGCTGCTGTGTGCCTGGCATTTTGAAGACCATACTGCTTATTTAGAGATGTCGAAACATGGACTTAGAAATCTATAGCCATCTCTACATCAGAAAGTTTTACTGGTAGCAATTTTACTAGCATTGCCGACACTGCAATGTTGCTAGAGGATGTATACACTTGGCTGCTTTTGCCAGTATTGCGTGTCCTCACCACAAGAGGTAGTACTGGCATAAGATACATTGAATTTTGAGTAGGCTGTGGGTAGACATCCCAGTGCATTCCATACCACAGTATGGTGCACTGCCTAGTGGGATATTTTAGAGGTGCATTGTAGGATGCCAGTATTCCTCTCAGGGAATTCTGGGTGCTTGGGGTCAAGTTCTCACAATTCACTCCACTCCATCCCGTGATCTTTTTTCGTACTATTTCCAAAATTACCATAGTGCCTCTCACTGGTTTTCAATCTCTCCACTATCTCACTGGCAGAAGCATGGATGCCGAACCGCTCACAGGAGTCCTAGTGTCTGTTTTCCAGACAGGTGCCTCCAGCTTCTGTATTTGCAGAACTTCGACAACTGTCTCAGCAGCTGAAAATGAGAAAAACAAAGAATGTGCATTTGGTAGACTGAAGGGGCGCTGGAGCTGTCTAATGACTAGGCTGGACCCCAGTAAGCCAAAGATGCCTGTTATTGCTGCATGGTGTGTTTTAGGTAATATTTATGAAGCAAGGAGGAGACCTTACCAGTAGGGTGGAATGGGGAAGTGGAAAATCTGTCCGCTGATTCTGAACAGTCAGACACAAGGGCTATTACAAGAGCACACCTGAGGTGCTATATGGCTCAAGGAGGCCTTGAGAACACATTTTGACTGTGAACCATGAACAGGCAAATGTGTCGCTTTACGTTAATTTGTGACACTTTGCGGTTAATCTGTAGTGTGCTTGTATATGAACCATAGATGAATTGTTCATTTACTGTCTGACTCTGGAGAGGGGATATTGGGTTAGGGGGGCTGCATGGCTGTTTTGCAAGTCAAAACAAACAAATCTTTGATTTCCAGAAATCAAAACTTTATTGAACAGTTATAAGCAATAAAATACTTTTTAAAAAATAAAGCCATTTAAAAAAAAGAGTGCAAGGTGCTGTGCTTTCCTCCATTGGTCACAGGTCAGTTTGTATCTATATTCATACCAGTTCCCTTTGTTATCCATTGGGGTTGAGTGGAAGTGATCATGCAGAGGAGGAGGGCATATGGGACAGGGCCCAGAAACAAGGTCTTGTTTATGCAGTGAAATGGCTGCTGAGGGTGCAAGTCTTTGGGAGCTTTGCTCCATAATGCTTTGCAGCACTGGAGAGCGTTGTCTCAGGAGCTGCATAATGTCCTTTTGCACTTCCCTATGCAACTTCTGGTCCTTGTGACTGTCCTGAAACATGTGTGCCCTCCATTGTCTTGTCCCATGGCCCCCAGATTCGGCACTCCTGAGGACACCGGAGAATGTGTCTTGCCTTGTCCTTCTCTTCCTTTTGATTGTGGTCTGTCTTTCAGCAGGTGTGAAGGAGATGCCTCTCAAGGATCCCCCAGCTGAGCCCACTGGCAAACAAGACTGTCAGACATTGTCAGACTTTAAGTCTGACTGGACAGGAAAGGATAACTCTGAAAACTCCCTAAACTGTTCCCACAAATATATTCATACAAGCATGAAGTGGGTCAGACTAGCTTCAGAACTGCTTGCTTTCAGATGGGCAGCAGTGAGCAGCAGGGTGATATTGTGAGCACTGGAGCTCCTAAAGTGCATGATAATACAGCCAATACCTACTTAAACCCTGTAGCCATTGAAGGGTGGGAGAGCGCTCTGCTGTCTGTCTCTGGCAATAAGTGTAGAGAGTGCAGTAAATTATGCCAAACTTATTACCAGCAGTGGTGATTCTGGCAGATATCTCACTCATGACCATGCCAAAAGCCCAGAAGAGGCAACTGCTTGAGGCCACCTGGGGCTATCTGCTGCTGGTATCTTCACAGTGACAGTGCTGCTGGAGCTCGTGGCAGGGTGGCATGGGAAGGTTTCCTACAGCAGAGGACAAGAGAGCAACCCTGCCCAGAAATCTCACAGCAAAGCCTCAAGGAATATATATCTGCTTAAAAGTTAGAGATTTGTCATCAGGCACCAAGGGAGATTTGCTGGGGGAAAAAACGACATAATACTCCAAAAGAGGAAGGTGGCTGCCATTGGCTAGCCCCACAGGCCAAAGCAAAGCAAAGAGTCCTGAGCCAGCAACAAACTGTCTCTTTCTACAGCTGAATCCAAGCACAGCATGCTAGTGATTTGTTTTGGACTCTTGGACTGGAGAAGCAAAGCACTGCATATTCTGAAGTTTACAATGCATGTTTACCAGACATTTTAGACACAAGATCAGTTTGTCTAAATGAACAGTTACTGGATTGCTTGTGAGGATTATTTTATGTTTTCTATGTGTTTTCTTTGAATGCTCAGGTTTCAGTTTCCTTGTGTTATTTTTTTCCTCTTGGCAACTCATTGATTTTAGTTCCTAGAAATTCTACATGCCTGCCCTGGCAAAAGCATGCACTTGGGAATGTATTTTGTCTTTACTATAGTATTCTCTCTCTCTCTTTTGTGTGTGTGTGTGTGCGCATGCAGGGCGAGTGGCGGGGGGACAGGGGTGGGAGGAGGACAGTGACTATGTCTGCCAGTGCATATTGTTCAAATAAACCAGCTCCTTCAAAAGGCAATTCCTTTGTTTTCTGATCATGCACGTTTGGCTGCTGTGATTGAGTCACCTCCTCGATAATGCCCTCCTCATGGGATGGGTAGCTCTGCAGCACCATGCCTCAGTTTCCCCTTCTCAGTCTGCTTCAGCAGCTGCAGTGTCTTGGCCCTCCGGCTAAGTCCTTAACAAAAGGCCTCCCCTTCCAGGGAAACAAAGATCCTTAGTCCAAGCTGAAAACAAAAACACAAAGTCTTTGCCCCAGCCAGAAACTAGACCCAGACACTCCTCCTCGAAAGGTCTGACTTCTCTCCACTCATTGTTCTGCCCAGTCTCTGGGCTTGGATTTCAGCCCTTCCCAGGTGCTTTTCTGTCTCTCATCTCATGCTTCCTGGGCTCCTTTGGGCTACTCCCTGTTCTTTCCCAAGCAGGCACTCCTAGGCCTTCCTACCTGGGGTCTTCCACAGGCCTCTGCCTGTTTTGTGCGCTGTTCTGGCCCCTCGTAACCATCTGCCATCTACTGTCCATGGCCTAGATACAGAGAAACCTGACTGGGTCACATGAACCATCAGCCACATGACCTTCATTTTCCCTGCCTGGGAAGGAGAGTTGGCTGTGTCCCATGTGCAGCTGAGACCCATCTCCCTTTAAAGGGCCAGCCACACTGTGAGAGCCATCATTTTGAGAGCAGCCCCCCACCCCCCAACAGGGGGGCTCTCAGGACCCATAAATAAAGTTTGTTGCTTTTTTTAAAAAAAACTTACACAAGAAAACAGCTACCTGAATTCCTTCCCCTTCCTCCATGGGTTCCTCTTCCGGACTAACCTGGGTCAGGTCCAACTTGTTCTCAAAGAGCTCCTGGCTCTCCACACTGTCTGCATCCTCCGTTTACGCTTCCTCAGTGAGATTTTTGCCCCTAGCCATTGCTGGTGTTCCTTCCTTTGGGGCTCGGAAGGTGTAAGCTGTCACTTGTGGGGTGGTTTTGGGGTCCCTGCTAACTATACAGAGCTGGATGCCATTGAAGAAGCACATCTTGGGGGCAGCCCCAGATTTTTTGTTGCCATCCATCCCTGTCTGTTAGGACTGTTGCAGTTCCTTCCCCTTCACCCAGTTGCTGCATGCCCTCTGCCCTGTCCCAGTAGACATCTTTATTTCTGCAGTTATCCACAGCTGAGCTTGCCCTGCTCATTCTTCCCATAGGCCAAGGAAATCCAGGACATCTTTCCTGGATCAGGCAGCACTCTGAAGCTTCACTGGAGTTTGACATAGAGCTGTGTGCTCAGAAAGGTGGACTAGCAAGAAGAGAGGCATTTCCAAAACACATGGGGAGGTGGCTGGGGGAGACAGACTTCTGATTACCATGACTCCTGGGCAGCAGAGTTAGTGACCAGAGCAGTCATTAGCACTGGGACAGGGGCATTGCGGGACAGCCACTGGAAGGCTATTTTTTACTGTTACAAGTAATGCAGCATCCACACATGCATTTTACTGATGGAACAGTGCCAACAGAGAACCTATGTTATGCGAGGATGTGGTTTTCAGCCACCAAGGACAAGTAAGGGTCTTACTGACAGGACTCAAAAGTGATTGTGAACACATGCAACGATTTGCCAAAATAAGGCAAGCTTTACTGGTAATACTTTGCGGTGTAAATCAGGCACCCATTTTTGAAAGTCATGGGCCACAAGATTGACAGAGGCATGAGGGCATAGTAGCACAGCACCACAGAGCTCTAACTCGATTATAACTACCCGTTCCGACTGCAAGCTCAGTAAACTGACTTTAAACAAGACCCGGGTTTCCTGAGGCTGCAGGTAGCACTGATGGCTGCTTTTAACCTTGCTTTAATCAGAAATTTCACAGAGATCACATGTGGGTGAGCAAGTTCAAAAACTAGGAGATATAATCTAAAAAGTAGGAAGTTATAAGCAAATAGGGAACTCAGGCAGAGCTATTTCACACAAAGGACAATAAACATATGGAATAAATTACTAGAAAAGGCAGTTGAAGCAAAGCGTGTAAATGAGTTCAACAGATACCTAGATTTGTTACTGGAGAAGGAGGGATTGAGGGGGTGGGATAAAAAAAAAACAAAAACAGGAAGATGGAATTAAAATGGCCTTTTCCTGTTCCCATGGCCTTTTTTGTGTTCTTATATTCTCCTTATGCTTAGGTATTGCTGCAATCTCAGCTCAATCCGTGTGTGATGTCTTGTATGCACCATGTGGATGACAATACCTAGGCACTATATTTGTATTGATTTGCATCAGAACCCCAGCCTGCCTTCAAAGTACCATGTCAGTGGGTCCATTGTGAATTAAAAATATGCAGGTTTTCTGATTTCACCGAATCCTTGAATTCTCAATTATATTACATTCCTGAAGGGGTGGGGAAATGTGCTGAGGTATCCAAAGAAAAGGGGTGGGGGGGGAAGCCGGCACACAAAAAGCACATCTGACTTGAAAGAGCAAAATACAGTATGCCTATTCATGGGAGGGGAACAATATTTTTATAATATTAAAAATTGCTTGGTCACAAGTTAGGGCTGCCAGAGGCTGTGCGGTGGTTTTACTGGCACTTTGATGTCTTACCCAGACTTTAACACTACATTATTTACTAAGGGGTCTGGTCCCTCCTTGGGATGTACAAACATAGCTGCTATTTGTGCTAATGGGAGCACCACACAAATATGGACAGGAGAATAGCCCCTTGTGCATGTATATTTTTAATGATAATGGCACGGAGCTAAATTCAGCCCTTGTTTGCTCCTGTGCAGCCTCATTTGTGGTTGTACAGTTGTAGCTAAGGGCAGAGTTTGGCTCAGGGTGATTCAACAGTCTGTGCTTTTACACAAAGGGAGAAGGGAATTTCCCCCAACCGCAGGGCATACTGGGAACAGAGAAAGAAGGCAGGAAGATGACACAGAGGTAGCCACTAGAGAGAGGTTTGGGAGGAACCATGCCCAGAGCTGCTAAATATAGGAGGGTCCCCTCTGGTGTTCTGGGGGGATGTCTTGATTTACATCTGTATTTAGAAACCATTTACAGCAGCACAAGCACCAGACTGAGCTGCAGAGATGCTGGAGTGGTTGCTGCGGGCTGGAAGAGCCAGCCAAGTTGAAATAAATTGAAGGTTTCATTTGCTTTCCATAGAGTTGTGTTTCATTTGAGCTATAGTGAGCCACGTGATTGTCTCAGACACATAATCAGCAACTTACATGGGCAAATGACAGTGAAAAGACTGTTGACAACAACAACTGCATCTTGCACATCACAACAGCAAGACCAGCCAGCCCTGCAGTCCTTCTAATGCCAAACCTTACACTAACTGTCAGATAAGGCCCAGGGTGTGAACATACCCATTTCTAGAACTCATGTGAATAGTCCCATTGACTCACGGACTGAGCCAAAATCCAATGAAAGTCAATGGAAGTCTTAAAGTGGGCATAAATATTTCCTAAGTATTTTCCTCTTTGCTTCTAGGTAAAATCAGGATGTTACACAGAATACCAAGCACCGTAATTTATGACCTTCTTTAATGAACAAACCCCACAATGTACCCTTTAAAAACTGGAAAGTCACACAGCTGATCTGAATTAAAGTTGCATATAGAATGCTGTTCTCATCTTTTGCAGTGTTTCATATATTTATCTCCTATGAGCCTTGAGTAGTGAGTCCTTAGCTATAGTCTCCCCGCCTGACATCAACAATAAACATACACATAATGGCATGCTAGCAGGATTTAGTTCAAGGCAAATTTTACTCACAGTTTTTTTTATATGGATATGGGCCAAAGCAAGCTTTGCAACCAACAGGCAAAAACAGAAAACACAATGAGCTCTTATTTTGCTCTCTGCAAATTCACACTCTCAGTCAAATTCTGGCCTTTAGTAGCTGTGTACTCAGCTATCTTGTTTGTAGCTCACATGTCCATTGTTAAATCATCAAGTGCCTATATTCCCTGGCTCTGCTGGAAAGCAGCATTGCATGGTTAACAGAAGGGACGAGGAGTCAAGAGACACAGATTCTGTTCCATCTCTCTGTACCTCAGTTTCCCAGTCAAAGAACACCCACCTTTGTAAAGTGATCCTCAGATGAGGGGTAGTACTGGATACTGAAATATGAAGTGCTGCTGTAATGGTGACAGGACAAATCAGCAAAAAGCACTTCTTTTGTCTCTGCACAGGCCCTTTATGACAGATGGCCCAATCCCAGTGCCTTTTACAGGTGATGGAAACTGTCCAATGAGAGGACCCCTTGCAAGGGTGAGCCCACTTCCTAGCCACAGGAGGCCACGCTTCTCACAAGGGGCAGGACTCCCTCCCTCACAAGTCCCAGTGCCATCAAATGTGCACCAGCTGGTGCATCTCATCGTTATTATTGGGCCCAACTCTCAGCTGGTGTAAATTAATTGTTTTAGTGAGCTATGCTGATTTACACCAGCTGAAGACTTGCCCAATCAATATGTGAAACGCACGGCAGTAAAGGAGTACTTGGGTACACATGCATTTTGCTACATCATCTGCAAATAACCATAGGAAACACCTTTGTTTCTGCTCACGTTTTGGGTTTAGATTATTTTGCATTGTGTACTTAGTGTTTTTTAAGTACCATGAAAAACAAAGCATGGGTATCAGATTCCTCTTACAAAATGAACAGATGGATTAAAGTCCCATTTGTTTCTTTGTGTGACAGGAATTCCTAGAACTGTGCCTTTCTTCATTTGCCACCTTAAGTCAGGACCTTGAAACACCTGTACTTCCATTTCCTGGGGTCAGCATGTTTTACGGCAACTGGCTGAGAGGTTCTTCATTAGATCTTTTATTAACATACTGCTATATCTCTCTGTGTAACTGCATCTGCTCTTTTGCACTGTCTGAAATGACCTGTCTATTTCTGGAGGATAAGGAACCATGGAGTCCACTAGAGCAGTAGCTTTCAACCTGTGGTCCACGGACCCCTGGGGTCCACAGACTATGTCTAAGATTTCCAAAAGTGTCCGCACCTCCATTTGAGATTTTTAAGAGGTCTGCAAAGGAAAAAAGGTTGAAAACCACTGCACTAGAGACATCAGTCTGTCAATTTGTTATCCCTTGAGGTGCTCAGATACTAGTGAGATGGGCACTAATACAAAGTCCATAAATCGATAGGTAGGGGAGAGGGCAAAAGATCTGCCATTGTGTTAACAAATTTCAGACTGCTATCTACACTCCTGACCATCAGCCACCCCAGTGAGATATTTTCCATGCATAAAAGTATGACCTGCCTATTGAATTCTCACTAATCTACAGTTGTATCGAGCATCATTTCTATCACTGAATTCCATTTTCTAGATTTCAAAATCCCTCTCCTTACATGTGGTTGTTATTATTATTTATTAGCATTTATGTGGCACCTGTGACTGTGATATTTAGGCACCTTGTCAATGTTTAAGCTGTGTCATTCAAGATATCAGCAAAAGAGAAGACCCTGGTACCTATAGCTTTACCAGTAGGGAACCAGCATTTAATCAGTTAGGAAGGACTGGGTAAAGAAGTGAGTCCTACAGATCTTTGTGAAAGTTATCAGGTTTGTAGCCTGATGGTATTTCTACAGAGAGTGGATTCCAGAGAGGGAGGCCCACAGCAAGATGAAGTCACTTGCCCAAGGACACACAGAAAGTCTGTTGTGGGGCAAGGATTTGAACTCAGTCTTCTGAGTCCCAGGCTACCATCCCAACCACTGGACTGCCTGAAAGGATAGTGCTACTCTAGTAATTGATGTAAAAAAATACAGGAAGCACATTTGCATCTCTGCCAACCCCTCTACCACACTTAGACATATCCAGACACTTCCTTGCAATTCACAGAGAAAGGCTAAATGCAGAGTTGGAATTTCTTTGTAACTTCATAGCCCAGTGTCTTTATATTAGAATCTCGTGTATGTGTCTCAGGCCTCTCCACATACCTTATGAAGAAGGAATGACTTTTATCAGGGATGCCTCTGAGCTGCTAAGCACAGAGGTGGACCTAGACTGGGATCCAGACTTTCTTGTATTTTTGTTTGAGGAGGGAGGGACTTCAAATCCAGAGTTTTGATGCATCCATGTCTGCTTCCTCCCCAACAGAGGAAACACCATTGTTTTGTTGGCACGCCCTGTTTATTCACTGAAACACTGGGACAGTGCTTAAAGCAGCAATATGTAGCTACGATTCCAAATGAATAACCAAAATGAAGGGCGGAGCACTCTACCTCAGTCCCTGAAATCTCAGCCATTCTCTCGCTCCCTTTTATTTTGTATGGGTTGGGGAGCGATATGTGCGGATATCTTTGTGACAGTCGTTCTCCAAGACCCAGTATAGAGCTAATCTCAGGAGCATTCGTTCTGTTGTCTGGAAAAGGCACTGCAAATTTATGGGCAATCGTTAACACTTAACTTTTAGCGCTGTTGTGGCTGCTGTGTTATGGGGCTGGCAGGAGTCACTTTGTTGGTAAAAACACTTAGCGTGCAGCACAAAGCTGAGCAACGCACAGTTATGAGGAAAGCTTCCCTGGGTCTATTACAAACGCCCTCAGGTTAGACTGGGCTGGCCGGGCAAAGTAAAGGCCCCCCTTTCCTATCCTTACCACAGACTCTGACTCCAAGAATGAGACAGGCAGGCGACCTAAAGCACCCAAGTCATCCAGCTCCTGCCCCGTAGCAGCCATAGTTATTTTTATATCAATTATGAGGCTCCTTTTGGAAGTTCCAGTTTCTTTGATCTCCTTCCTCCCCTCTCCTTAACAGGAGGCCCCTGTTCTCCCTTCCTTCCCCCCGGACCTCCTGTGAGATTCCAACCACTCCTTCAATCTTCTTTCTAATAACAATGACGGGAAAAGAAAAAAGGATTGCACTGTTGCTGCTCCCAGCCCTGGTGCCTGGGCCATGGGAGGGTGGAAGGGAATCAGCAGCGCTATGTCTCCAAACCTCTTTTGTGCCCACATAGAACATGAAGCTTCCACCAGGCATGATCTTGGATGGCTGCCTTGGCCCACCTGCATCAGCCACAAGGAGAAAGGCATGTGATGCTTCACACTGCTCTCTGCCACCAGAAACAGCGTGAACTACATTGCTGGGGCCCTTCGTCAGCTACCATGTCCCTTAACTCCTCCTTGTCTCCGGTGTCCCTGGAGAAATTTTTGTTCTTGGCTCTGATCTATTTGATTCATGTCTACGATTCCCTGCTTGATGACATTTTCCCTTGATGCATGATCCTCTGATGCCTTTCCTGGTGTATGTTCTGGGGATACTGCCTGATGCAAATGTGCTCGTATAAACTGGGCTGGAGGAGAGAGTGACCCATAGCTACACGAGCCCAGAGACTATAAGTACCAGGAGGCATTGTGTTCCAGAGACACCCCTCAAGGGCACAGTTCCTTGTGGACCTCTCCTGTCCTGCCAGGGAAGTCATCTTTGGTACTTCTTCATAAGGTGCACCATAATTCTCACCCCTGCCTCCCAACACACATGCATTCCTCTCTGTTGGCTGGCATGGTGGAGGAGGGAATTGGACCTACTCTTCACTCCTCCCTGCCCACTTGCTTGTGTGGGGATCATCCAGGCATACTGTGGGATGAGGGGAATACAGCTGCCCCTTCTCTGCTGAAAGCAGAGGGAAGCTACCCCTTCCATGCCTGGCTTCAGTAAAGCGTGCTCCTCCACAGCTCCCAGCCTCCTGGGCGTGTGTGGCATCCAGGGATCATTCAGTGCTTAAGGTACTTGCAAGAGAGCTGCTGTATTCTGTGTTGGTTGCAGCTGACTGTACATACTCTGCTGGTGTGTGCAGACTCTTGCAAAGTGATATAATCCATTGAATTTCTTGCATCTTTTCCTATATGCCAGGCATTGCTTTAATTGCTGCATTCTTCTACTCAAGGTATTTCTTGGTTCCTTTTTTTTCCTGGTCCAAGGTGGTGTTCAGTGATCAGCTGGTGCAGTGAGAGGGCCCCCTCCTGTTTATGTCTATATTGACCACTGGGAGACTATCTGATGCAGCCCCTGTTCTCCCCAAACACCAGGAAGGCCTCAGGCCAACCGTGCAAAGATGGGTGGAGATGGCATCCTTATAGTGTGGCAGTTGGCTTCCTACTTGTCTGCACAGTGTCTGGCAGAGCGAGGATGCTCTAGAAGTAAAATATAACAAATATTCCTAAATAACCCCACCGGCTACATAACCCTGCTGGTGCCCGGTGCTGGCATATCACTAACTATCACTCATATGAGCTGTGGCTCATGATGAGAATTTCGAATGGGCTCGATTGCTCACCCCTTCTGCCCAGAGCGCTTCCTCGGTGGGACTATCCCTGTGAGTAAGGACTCACCCCAGTGACTGAGGGCCTGGCAGTCTGGCACAAAGTGAGCACAACAAGGCGATTGACGGGCAGAAATGTCCTGTTCCTTTTCAAACGTGGCTTTGGGGGCACGGAGGGGGCTGATAGGTTTGCTTGAGTCCTTCTTGGTCTCCTGCTCCTCTTATTTCAGGAAAGGGAGAGAAAGAGGCCCGCCCCCCGTTAGCCCTGGGTCGGTGTTCACCAGCAGAGGGCGCTGGTGTTCCCATTTGCCCCTGCCCCCCAAAACAACACCAGCAACCTCTTTGCTTGTTCATAGCTCGCCCCTTTGTCCCAGCAGCCCAGTCTTGTTACAGCTCCACGGAAGTCGAGAATGACTAATGTCTTCGGGATCGGCCTTCTAATCCGGTAATTGCAGCCCCTCCGCGGATCTCACACCATTTTGGCCCAAACTATCTGGTCCTCGCCATATGTTTAATTAGACTCAAGAATGCAGAAAAACCAGCGTGAGATCCTTTGATTCCCCTTGTTTAATATCTGTTATTATGACATTAAGTGTGGGGGGGGGGGGAGGGGTTTAAAACCCTCTTCTGTTCTGCTGTTGTAGCCAGAGGTTTGCAACCGTTTTGGGTACATTAAAGTGGTCATTTTCGGATTAGCTCTTTCTTTCCTTTGATGCCTATGAAACGCTCCATCAGCTAGTTGGGGAATGCCTTCCGCCCCGCTTGATGCCCTTCTCTCCAGCCAATACCCAGGAGAGCAGGAAAGCCCCCGACACATAAAGGGGTGGCGTCGGTTGCCACTTCTGCCTGAAGTTTCCCGGCCAGACCAGCTGTTGGTTGATTCCCCAGGCGCAGCCAAGAAGACAGCGTTCTTCGCCTGCACGTCGGCTCGCCGGGCGGACGGCGCGGCCCGAAACTTTGCTCCGGGAGACTTCCGTTGCAGTTGTGACCCCAGGATGCTTTGGGTGGAAAGCCCGGCCGTCCCTTCGCAGGCAGACCGCTCGCTGCAGCCCATGGCGGGGTTTGATTGCGACTGTCACTGTGCAGAGGTTGCAATAGAGTCAGCTCCTCTGACAATAACAGAGACTTTCCATTTACACCTGACCTATATAATTCGTGGTCACTCCTGTGGGTTTGTTTGACGTTTTGATCAGTTAAAACGAGAGCAGAGAAGAGAGGAGAAGCCCTCAGAGCCCCGAGAATGACCACTTTAAGCATACATAGCATTACGATCATTCCTATGGCTTCTCAATTAAAAAAAACCAACAGCCCTTTTCCTTCTCCTCTGTAATCCTCAGCCCTATAGATTATACAAACTACTTGCCTACGAGGGGGAGGGGGAGAGAAGATAAGTGTTTATGTCAACACTGATACTTGATAGAATAATGCGACCCCAATGTGAAGTCACAGCCCAAGGGCAAGTGAAGTCACAACTCCTCCAGGTGACAGGTGCTCGGGAAATTAACATGCAAGGCAGAGAGTCCCCCTCTCTGCTAAATGCATAAATAACAGTGGAGCAGAGAGAGGCTGTTTGTGGATCCCGCTTTGCAACGCAGCTCTGCTGTTTGCCATGCAAATGAGAAGCAGGGTTGATGAAATATTTTCTTGTTACAGTCATGCGAACTGTTTTTACCTAGGGACATCTTTTTAAACACTGACGTGTGTCTGATCAGATAGGTAGGCTTGAATTTCAAAGCCAATAACTGCGCTGAACTACGCTATAGAAATCCGATGCAAGTATAATTTGGGGCATTTTAAAAACGCTGAGTCAGCAGTGGATCACCGCTCCCCGGCTAGAATATTGTTTCTAACTGCCGCGGCTGTGTTTCACTTACTGTTATATCGAATGTATGGCGTAATTATTGTTTGTTGTCCAAAAATGTAATTACTGTTTTCCCCCTTTGTTTTCTTTTCCACGTTAGTCAGCCAGAGGTCTGACAAAACCAGCTCTTGCAAAAAGCTCTTGCAAGGCAGGGGAGTTTTACAGGGGTTTCTAGCTTACAAACGTTATAGTACCCAGGGTTTTAAAAATGAAAATACATTGTGGAAACCGATTAGTGAAGACCTAAACCCCCAAATATGTCCTACTGATTTCCAGAGTGCACTCATTTCAAAGCCTGTGTTTCGCCCCACAAACAGCTATTGAGTGATTTAATTTTAAACACAATTATACATATGAATCTTCTCACATAACCTGCGATTTTTCTAGTGTCATCGAGCTTTGTACTCGTTTCGGCTACAACGTGTTGTTTTGCAAATGTGTTTATTTTTATAATCCTCTTTCTTGATTGCTATATCAAAACATATATATCAATATTATGGTTACTAATTTTCTTGATATGAATATTGTCCAGTGATTCGCTATATTTCCATATGTCCCATCCCTTGACTTTGGCATCATCATTTACTAGACAATACCAGATACTTCTTTTTATTTATTTCAGGATGAGCTGTTTAAAGTCCAATAGAATATTTGTGTAACTTGTTTCTTTGTTCTTTCCCAAGTTGACAGTGTGTTCTTGACGAGATGCAGGAATGTCAATAATTGTACTGAAGGGAATATATTATTGCATTTCCTTGCCAACTAAAACTATCAAGAACAAAGAAATTAGGCAGCATTTTCATATAATCCCTCTCTGCACTCATGTCTCCACACAGTGTTAGGTTTATGCTTATACGTCAGCTGTATGACTGGTGTTTGTTCCTAGTTATTAAGTGTAGGTTATAGGTGGAGTTTTCAATAACTATTACTAATACAAAGGAAAGTGGTGGATTAGTTACATTATATTGCTCATACCAGGTGTCAGCCGTCGATTTCTTTGGTGCTATCATTAACTTCTAGTAAAATGCATGCTATGTAATGGAAGAGAAAGTATTCTGTCCACTTACATAGATATATTTTGTTCTTATATTTGGCTCCCTCTAAAAGATCAGTCAAATATAAAGTGTCTTGCTTAGCTGGTACTGAAATACACGGGTAATCTTTTTTTTTTTTTTTTTTTTTTTTTTTAATACTAGTCCTGTCCAGATTAAAATCAAATGTCTCAAATGCCTGGGACTAGTTTTCAAAAATTGCATGACTATAGGTTATTCACATTTATCTCTTCAATAATTTAGAATCACAGAAGAATGAAACTACATCATCTTACCCACATGTGAAGATCATATTTACTATAAATTATACCTGCTTTATGCAAAATGGTCTGGAAGGGACAAATCCTGTCGTTCTTGCTCCCTCAGGCAAACCTCCAATTGACTTCACTGGCAATTTTGCCCGAGGAAGGACTGCGGAATTTGCCTCTAGATGGTTTGGCCATGTCACATTTCTCACGTTTTTTATTCGTTCTTGGGCATGGACTCAGATGCTTTGAACATTTGCGGAAATAGTTTTTGCAAGCATGAATTGAAAGGATGACATGCTATTTTTAGTTTCGCATTGATACATTGATGAGCCCCAGCCACTACTACTTAGTGTGCTTCTTCTGGCTCCTAGGAGTTATTCTGCATGGAGCAGGGGTTAGCTACAGAGTCCCTTAAACCGGAGATTTTTATTTCTAGCAGACAATGCTCTCTAGTCAGTGTTTGTATATGAGACAAGTAATTGTGCTCCAATGCTTAAATAAATCATTGATGGGTGAAATTACACATGCTCACTTAAAGTGTAATGTGATTAAGAGATTATGGGATTGCAGTTAATATGTTGTCTCACGGCTTCTGGACCCAATTCCTGACACCAGAAATCTATCAACTACAACTGTCTTTAAATGTACAGATACTATTTCCGTTGACATCAAATCAAGGCTCTCCGAGAGGTTCGGGTTGGTTTGTTTTCTGCAGGGACAAAAGAAGGTGAGGGAAAGGATAAGAAGATTTGCTTTAGGGGGAAAAAAAGTTATTTTATTTTCTTTTTTTAAGGGAAAACGAGTGGCTGGAGCTGTGTCTGCAAGCTGATTACCTCTCCTCTGAAAGCTGCTCCATTTCCTTACACATTGGGTAAGTCCTTTATCATGGGGTGGCACTGGCTCTGCCTGAAGCTATTGCTTGCCTCAAGGTAAGAGCTGGGATGGCAGGCGGGATCCTATCAGACTTCATAATAACACTGGGCTTGCCACAGCTGCGCTATGACCCTTTGTGATGGAGCTGATAGCACTTAGATGAAATAATGTCCTTCTTTTGGGTGTGAAATTACCATGTTTATTAATTGAGCCAGACATTAGGTTTACCTTTTCTTTTTAAGCCATGAACATTTGTGATTCAGGGCAAATTGTTCTTCCCCCCGCCCCAGTCCTAAGGTACAGTTATGTTGCCGAGGTTTGAACTACCCCAGGAGTAGACAAAAGCAGACAAAAACTACAACAAAAGCAGGGTTTTTTTAAGAGTCAAGTGTTGCAAAACAGTTCACAGTCAGCAGATTATTTTAAATTACAGCAATGTGCATGGGATCTTTTAGAAGTGCAACAAAATCATCAAGACAAAGGGGCATCAGTCAGAGCCCAAGACAGTTTAACCTATTAAATCTTTATTAAAGGGAAGTCACTCTTCTGAAAATGATGTATTGGGTTGTGCATGTCTATGGAAATTTTTTAGAGGATGCATTGAATTTCCTGTAAAGAAAAGTGTGTCTGTCTCGTGTAGGTGCGTGTGTATAGATACGTAGATACACACTTATACACCCACCCACACATCTATACAAGAAAGAGACACGTATTTGTTATAAACGTCACACGGACTACACAGATAATGTAACAGTGTCAGTGAAGACTGACAAAGCTACCAAGAAAGAATGGCAACAATTAACAATAGAGAGAAGAGACTTATCTATCGATCTATCTATCATAAAGGTGTCTCGTATCTAAACACCTGTTCTAAAAGTCGAGTATATATATATATCATTTTATTTGTGATTTGCGAAAACGTTTGAATCCCAGCTGGGTGCCTTTGTGTGTCTAATGATTGCTCAGGTGTTGTTGTTGTATCATATGTTAATCACTTTTTGCTGCCTATGGCCCTTCGTTGTTTGTGATCTAGTAGGTGTGCACTCAGGTAAACACACGTAACTGTAACAGTAAGCGGAGTAGATAATTCATGTAGAAAGATTAGGGTTTCCCTCTCCCTTTCTCTTTCGTTGCAATTAGGCTAGTTACAAGCTAGCTGCAGTATGCGTTTCTGGCCCAATAATCCTTGTATTTAACCTAATTAGAGCCAACCCTTTAAAATATCTGAAATATAAACACACCTTTTTAATGCTCTGATTTGGCAATTTGACATTTAAAACTCACTTTATTCGCATATTTGTTTCTGTTGAGGTGAAGCCAAAAATGCTAAAGAACACGAGGCACCCGGAGTACCGTTGCCTTTCATGTTTAATCACGTGTGTTTAAACATGCGGACCTTTCAATAGCATGAGGGGGGGGAAATGGCATTAGCTAGAATAGATGGGTTTGGATGCGTATCAGAGCCAGGCAGGCAGACATGCACCCTTGTGCTATAGTACCTGAAAGTTAGCAAGGGCTTCATTACGCAATGAAGCTTGACTCCAGAAAGTTGGAGGGAAATAAAAATATTTGAAACAAATGAAGTATCAAAGAAATATAGCAATTAGTTTTTCTTTGGGGGGGGAGTGTCATGTTAGAAAGAGTATCATAAAGTTAGCAAGATGTTTATATTTCACATGCACACACACACCGCTCCATCTTAAACAAAACTTTGCGTAAGCTGCTGAAATCAACTCACATGTAAAATCCAATTTTTCTATCTTATTCCACTGACTGAATACTCCAAATTTATGTACACACACACACAAAATAGGTGAGAAGGTAATGGGTAGAATCGTGGGATATAATGGAGTCTACATTTTTGGTGGTTTATTCTGTAAACATTTCTATTCCTAAAACTGTTCTTGTAACTATAAACAAAGAGAAGTAAAATAAGCTGAATTGCATGTTAAAATGTATCTTCCACTAATAATCGTTAAGTTCAGAGGTTCTCTGCTTGTGCCTCTCTTTCGTTTATTCAGTATAGCCAGGGTAAGGCTAAATGACTTTGGTAAACCACATTAAATACTTCTATACCCAGAATATACGGTAATGCCTTTTATGCTCTTCCCATATTAAATGAACACGCCTATTTTCAATGAAACAACATCTTCAACGGAGATATTTTAGCAGGTTCCCAATCAATAGGCAAAGTAGACATTTTACCGCTCAAAAACTAACATGCTCACATTTTTATTTTTATTTTTTACTGGGTAATCAAAATTATCTTGGGATTTTTTTTCTGCTGAATGACATTACAAAGAATTTTGTTAAAGAAAGCCAGACTAATTGCTGCCAGAAGACTCTTTTCATAGAAAAGTCTGGTTTTCATAAGGCAGTTTCTGTGGGTGTTGCGGTTAAATCTAAACCGAGCAAAGGGTGGGTGTTTTTTTTAAGTAGATTTTTCTCAGGAATAGAAGGAAGACAAGGAAGGACCATATTTCAATAAAGATATTCAAAGAAACATAGGGGGAAATGTACAAGAGAAGAATGTCAAGAAGCCCAAGAGTCTGTTTTTTTCCCCTTAGCAAACCAATATTTTTATTGGTATTATAGGTGACAAACTTCTTTTTTATAAAACATATACTAGTTTCTCCTCTTGATATACACTTGTTACTGGGCCTACTCCTGCAGTTCTTATTCTGGCTTAAACGGGAGTTTTGCTTCAATGAGGCTTCAGAACCGGGCTTGTATGAACTCTGTTGAACTCTGCATAATTGCTCTAATGTACAACGCTATGATCCTGAAAGTACAAAATGTCCATTGCAGGGAGAGAGAGGAGAGCTAAAGATACTGAATTTTCCATTCCTGTGGGGTGCTAGAAGGGTCAAGGCTAGTTTTGAGCACTTTCTATAGGAATAGCCCGTTGAAGTCCAATATTTGCTGAGGACAATCAGTTCAGATGGACTGTACTTTGCCTAGAAAGCGGGGTACATACGCAGATTAGACAATTTCACGTGGTCAGACACTACAGTGCACATTACACTTCAAGTCACAAAGAGACGGGAGGAAAAACTCTGTCGGAAAACCTCAGTCCTCCTCACATGACGAAAAACGATGGAACAGGGAAAGGGCTACAAAAGGTCTTCGGACATAGGGGCGGTATTTAATTAAATTATCAATATTGATTGGTTTCGCCATAGCGCTATGGGGCCCCCCCAGCCAGGGATCTTAGCCCCATTGTGCTAGACTGGTCCCTGCCCCTAGGAGCTCACAGTCTAAGTATATATGAAAAGCCACAACACGTGGCCATATTTTAAACAAACAAACAAAAAAAATAACCCAACACCACACAAGCAAAATTGGAGGACCCAAGCACACAGTCCTGAGTCAGAAGAAAGTAGGGGAGAACTCCGGTCCCAGTCAATCTTTAACTAAGCATCCAGCTCTCTTTCCTTAAACAGCCTAGAAGGGTAGGAGCGGTTTCTGACTAATTTAGGAACCAGTGCCGCACTCTTTACCCTATTTGTTTTTTAAACCGGTGTAAGGCCTGGATTCATCCCTAGGAAGGGTACATGGAAGGAGGCTAAATAAGAATAATTTCAGCTCTCGGTAGCTGGACCTGCCGTGCAAAAATGTTAAGGTTGCGCAGAGCTGACTCTTCTTCAGATCTTTTTCTGAAGGGGTGTTTAGATCGTCTCTTTAATTCTTTATTTGCCTTCCTTGTTGCCAAAGATTAAAGGTTTCCTTCTCTTCCCCTCCCCCCCTCCCAACCCCTCTTCCTTTATGGGTCTGGTTGAGTCTTCTAAACCCAAAGGAACCTTGCTTCTCTAACAGAGAAACATACTAAAAAGTGTCTCTCTGGAGGGACGCTGAAGAGAAATGGTGGAAGGAAAGGAAAAGAAAGACTAACCCTATTTCTGTTTCTGTGCATCGATTATTATGCAGAACCACATAACACCAGAGAAGAGCGTGGCGGGGAACAAACAGCTTTACAGCTGGCCTATGGAAGGAGAAAGTCCGCAGCTTGGACAAGTTTCTTTAAATATTGCCATCTTGATATCTAGTTGGGTCTCAGTTTCAGTAGTGCAACGATGACATTTCATGCTGATCAACGGGAAAAAGTAAAACGGTTCTCGGTTCACCGCCGTGTAATAATGGTAAGGTTGTATTTGCGTTCTTTTAAGACATTACCTTCTGTAGGGATTGACTTGATTTATTTTTAAGAGATCACTTTCTGCATTAGTTGAACTGTAGTCGCCAATCAAAAGGTAAACTCAACATATCTATTTTGCAAAGGATGGGAGACTGCGGGGGGTCAAACGTGCACTCATCAACAAAAAACCCTGTTAGTTACAAGGTCCACTCATTTCCAGTCTGTGTTACCGCATCAGCAACAAAGCATTAGAGTTGAAGATTTAAAATTCACAACCGGAGCCCGTGCCAGCACTCCAGTTTTCCTTCCCCTGAAAAAGAAAAGAATTCGTTGAAGGTAATTTCTAACAGTCTTAGCAGAGGGGATAGCTAGATACTTCAGTGGAACAGTCTGTATCATCTGCACATTATTTCTGCAACATTAAAATGCATTCTCAATCGAGGAAACCTCCGTTCAGGTCTGATCTATGACCCTTTGTCCCCGATACACCTGACAGCCTCAGAGCGGGACACTGTTAATCATTTTCGTTAAGCAACTCGGTGAGAAAAGAAAAGTTCTTGCAATAATCCCCTCTGCCTACAGTCTCTCTTGGGTTTGTTTGCAGCGTTGGCGACGCGAGGACGCTGGTGGCTCATGGAGTGGTTTTGTTAAATGCGCCCATCAGTTTCTGGGGCTGGGATTTGATAAAAGGAGACAGTCTTCTGAAAAGATTTGATTGAAATGGCGTGTGCCAAGCTGATGGGAGCCAACGAGGGACAAAGCGCCGAGAATCCATGGACACTCGAGCAATTATTCCTCCACGCTGAAGGTGGATTAGTGCAATGGAAAGAAGCATATGTTTGGCCTGAGGCGACACTCCCCCTGGCTGGGTTTAGAGAATGAGAGCGGAGAAAGAGGCTGAACCTGGAATACCAACTACACTAGAAACCGCCTTCCCCCTTCTCTCTCCCTCCCCGCCGCTTTTTCTCTTCTCTCCCCTCCAAAAGTCGAAGGGGGAGATTTAGAATACATAAAAAACGAGGGGCCCAAGCTGAAAATCGCCCTGAATATGACCGAGCGAACAAATAAGCCGCTCCGCTCCAAATTATTTTCACCAGAAGACCATTCTAATCGAGTAATCGCAGTAATTGAACGCTGCCAAATTATCGGGGTTAAACAAATGAGCCCCAGAAAACTTTGAAACAGTACTTTGTGCCCATGGTATTTATTCGAACAGAAGGCTGTAGGTCACCCGAAGTAGTGCAAGAAAATGAGCACCTAATTACTTTTAAGGATACAATTGAATCATAATCAATATGGCTCCAGCAATCCTGCTAGCAAGTGAAATATGCAGGCTTGCTGGTTTGTTTTCAGCTACAGGAGCGAAATGTATGATTATATCATTCCTATTGGATTTAACTTTTTCCCCCCTACCAAACTGTCATGAAAAACTCAAAAGAGTCCTTCCAAAGAGCTGCCAGGGGCTTGGCAAACAAAGTTTAATGACCTACTGGAAGAATTAATTCAACTTTTTTCCAGGGGATGTACTTTAAAGTATTACATGGATTCCCGGTGATCTCAAAAACAAAACAAAACAAAAAAGTCCCAAACGTGTTTAGACTGGGGAGAGGACGACAAAACTCCTCGCCGCCTTAGGAATGTTTCCTTGTCGCTTAATTGGGCCTAGTATTGAAGTGATCGCTGACTATCTGTTCCATCCACCCTAGTTTCCCACCATCTCTGATAATTCCACTGAACCCAAGAGTCGTGTCCTTCACCTGTAGGTTTCTAACCACAAGCCTCTCCCTGCCACATTGTCCTTTTTCTTCTCAATCTACACTTCCTCTGACAACCAAAAAAATCAAGTGGCTGATCTCCAGTAACAATTAGAACTAGGGAAACACAACAGACTATTCGGAAAATTCTGTGACACACACACACCACCCAATTGTCCCTTACAATGTTTGTTTTGCATGATAAGATAACAAGGGTATATAACAACCAACAATAAATAAAGGGTATTAGAGATGGGAAAGGAAGGTAAAACCACCTTGATACATTGTAGGGAAGAAAGAAAAGTGATGTTAGAAACAGAATTTCGAAGAGAAACAAAACCCAGAATTTTGCCCCCAGCAGCTACAAAAAAAGTTCTCTTTTCAAATGTATTGTCCAAATTGAGCCTTGGCAGATGCACTTCCTTAGACCTCAACTTTTTGGATTAGTTTGTGTGTATGGGGGTAAAGGAAGAGGACACCATTATTTAATTGCCTGAAACAGAAGGAAGTGTTAGCGCAGTAACTTACAAAGTTAAATAACTATAATAAATAGATAGAAATTCATTTAAGATAGACATAAGTCCTTATGTTTCATGTTGTAACTTAACAATTCATATTCCACTAAAAATAACTTCACCACCATTGATAATATTTCTTTGTCTTTGCACTTGCTATAAAAAGATTAAGTAAACTATTACAAAAATAAACAAACAAAAATGGAGTGATCTGGCAAGCAACATGTTTTTACTGGATCTTTTGTCCATAGGGGAACTAATGGAAATTGCCATACAAAGCTCACTTTCTATTTAGACAAAGATTTGTACATATGCACTCATACTTCAGCAGTTGACACAATGGTATTTTGGAACAGGTTTAATTTTCAGAGTTCAGACTGAAAAATAAAGTGATTGGTGTTTCCATTATGCAATCAAAACTATCTTTTGTAAGCTAAAAACCATTTTTTACCATTATCTCAGTGCACTTGTTTAAATTTGTCTATGCAACCTAGCTATGTAACTCTCAGTCCTCCCATCAGTCTAACAAGAAGAACAATTGAGGGAAAGGGATCTTTAGTAAAATAGGGCCCTGGTTTAGCAAGGTACTTGAGCAGGTGAGTAGCAACATTTAAGTCAATGGCACACCTCAGGTAATTAAAGTTTGACAGGAGTTTAAGAATGTTGTTGAATCAGGGCCTAAAAGAAAGGAGCAAGTAAACATTTATGAAAATTGAATGCATTTCTTCTTAAACAATAAGCTTACTATGGTTTTCTACCTTGTTTTCTGCCCCCAGTGATGATGATCTAACACTTCTGCATTGTAAAGATGTTAGACAAGAATACTTGGCTGTTTTCTTCCATTGAATTTGAATCTGGATCACACCATCCACTCCACATCATAGTTCCCTGACTAAACTGGTGGTAGTGGTGGAATACTGGCCAAAATAAATCAGCTGGAAAATATCAGGATTGCCTTTACATCTGCAGGAGCATCAATTTAATATTGAAACCGTGTTCAAAAATGGAAAAGTGGGAAAAGTGCTTACATGTTACTTTAATTGCACCTGTAAAAGTAAAAACGAAACAACACATCCTGCTTTCTTCACCCCATGCTCTTTGTCCTCCCCTCCCCCACAAAAAAATCCCATAGTGCTCATAAAGTTTAAATGCTTTTAAAATAGATCAATGGAATTAAGTTGCATAAATATTCATTTGCAAAGGGGGGTATTTTAAATTCTTTAATAGGAGGTTATCAGGGGTGAACCAAGTACATAATCATCAAATGACTTTATAAAAAATCTACTCCCATTGATCATGCTAATCTGGTGCTATTGCTAGGTTATTTTTCTGAGTTTCAGGTTACTAAGCCAAATATTGCCAATAGGGAACATATAACCTGCACATAAGTGATTTAAAAACTCAAGGGTTTGCGGGTTTAATTTTCCATTGGAGATAGAAAGAAGGAACACATTTTACTAATCCCTGATCATTTTCATGATCATTCTTGCACCTGTAACTTAAATAATGAAGCCATTTGTTATTTATATTGCACTTTTCTTTCCATTCTAGATCTGTAATGATCTGACCCTATTTTATAGCCCTGACACTGCCCAAGACTTTCGTGGACTTCCAGTAATTGAAGGATACAGGATAAAATCTTTAACTGGGATGAAGCAGATGTTGGCTTCATGCTGTCCTCTAACTTGATTATTCTTTGGACACGTTAGGCAAGCATTAGTGATTGATAATGACGCTAATTAACCCCTTTCCTTTCCTTTCCTTTCCAAAACAGTAAACCCACTGCCAGCAGGATGCTGCAAACACCACATATAAAACACTGCATATATCAATATCTGTTTAAAGAAGATAATACAACTTCATTGTTGTATGTTCAAGAACGTTTACTTCAATAGAAAATTAGTAATGTTAAAGAAGAAGGAAACCCAATACCTAATTTTTCAATACCATGAAACAATGTCATAAACGTCAGTTACAGTAAAGTTACCAGGATTGAAGGAAATACAGATTTTTATTTCACTAGTCACATTTTTTCATCATTCATGTTTGTTTATTTACCTATTGGTTTAGTCAGTTTGCCCTGTCAGCTAGGAAGGGCTTCACCTAATTCTTCACTTGTTCAACATTTGTTGCTGTAGTTCCACTTTTTGAAAACCATCTGTGATGTATACACTACTCTGAATTTGGATTGAGCTGAGAAATTAAATAGTGTGTGAGTTAAAGCGGGAAATAAAGAGATGCATTTTATGGAATTTAGATTTTAGGCAAAATATGAGTAAACAATCAATGACTTGATCTGATTAGGAAATGGAATTTATCATGGGCAATAAAGAAATCTCCTTTAAATGTAAGGATTTTGATAAATGAATATTCCTAGCAAGTGAATAAAATGTATTCAATTAACTAAAAACCTTGTGCACTTCTGAACTGAAGTGGAATCGACTGTAATTGATTTATTTGAAACCAGAGGTTAAGGACTGAATTAGCTAAGTACAACTGGGTATTTCAAGCCACTGACTTCTCAAATGTCAAATCCCTTCTATTTTAAATATTATTTCAGCTGCGGGGCATTGCTGTCCTGATGGCTGTTCCACCAGTTAAATCTCAAATTATATTAATATTCGATTTTTGTAGGTGGGGTAGATTATGATTTAAAGAGGAGGGTGCTAACTATTCATCTTGAAGGAGCATTGTGTTACATTTTTTAAATAGTATAAATTAGTATAGCATGGCAGGAATGGTCTAGAACTCCTTAACACTCAACCATTCATCCTAATTTCAGCAAATGGGTAAAAAAAGAGAAAAAAATGTTGTTCGTATATAAAAGCAAGACCTAGAATTTTACTGCTGAGCATTGATCACAACGTTAAAAATACAGCCAAAGAATGCTAAAGTAATTAACACGTTTTAGTAACTGCATGTTGGTCACCAAGAGGCCAAACCGAAACAAGGATAATTTCCATTATCTTCTGTAAACTCCTTCTTTAGAAATAATAAAGAGATCTAAGCAAGTTCACTTAATTTCTGTTTTCTAATGGGGGCAGGGGATAGTGAAGCATAAGGCTACTGAAAATATTCCACTGTAGACTAAAATAACTAATTATATTTTAAAAACATTATTTATTATGACATTATAATGTTCTAGCACAAGAGGGCTTTATACATTGGCCAGTATAAAACGATTATATTGGGTACAGGTTTCAAAAAGTAACAAGCATCTGTAAATCCAGATATGAATGAATGGTATTTAATAAGATTGTTTTTGTTTTAAAATGAGTATTTATGTGTTGCTGTAGAAAGAGCAGCAATGTATTGCTGTTTATGGATGCTATTGTGCCTGAGGTTAGGATCCCACACACTATCTGAGATGCAGCCAAGAAAAACAGCCCTGATAGACAATGCTTCACTTCACCTGCTACAATACTGTGCATTTCATTTATGTCAAGAATATGTACAGTTAGGGTTCATTCACCTCATTATTTTGTTACATCTACTTTCCAGTTAACCAGTCTCTCTTGGAAATAATAAATAACTATTTTAAAAAACAATTGCAGCTTTGCATTCAGAAGATCTACTTTCATTTTGTATTAAAAAATATCCACCATTTTTATAAACTGGCTGGCTTTCGAAAATAGAATTTAGACTCCACCAACTCTCTTCTGCTTGGCAAGATTGATTTTACGCTGCCTTCCAGAAGTAGATTACCAAAGCAAAATGAAACATCTTGGGCTTTATCTAATGCTTTGCTTCACCAGCCCTATCAAACGTCAACCTATGTGAGCAAATGTTAATTCTCGTTGCAGATTCATTGTAAACACCTCACAGTTAACCTCCTCCATTTCTGTCTGAGGAAAAAAACAAACCCCAAAACATCAGCATCACTTAGAATGCAAAATCTCTTTAAAGGCACCTTCACAATATAAGCTATATTAACAATCCTTCTTGTCACATAATATAATGCAAGAGATTCTGACTTCTCTGTTTGGGCTGGACAAAACAAGTTGAAAGCAAAAATTCTCTCACTGATTTATTAAAACAGACCTACAATTTGTACACATTTTAACATTTTGTAAAAAAGTTTTTAGCAAATTTCTCTTTTTAAAAAGAGCTGGGGGTGGGGGCAGAAGAAGGTTGAATTTTAAGGTTAGGATTTCAGCTCTCTGTAAACCGACATTGGCCATCTCAGCAGAGGTCAACCAGTGTGTTCCACTAAAACATAAAACATTGTGATGAAT
The DNA here is from genome assembly GCF_015237465.2 of Chelonia mydas. Taxonomy (NCBI): domain Eukaryota; kingdom Metazoa; phylum Chordata; order Testudines; family Cheloniidae; genus Chelonia; species Chelonia mydas. The sequence continues at coordinate 111,927,231 of NC_057850.1, read as the reverse complement.
TTGAAATCATTTGTCTTCCTCAAGACTTAACTACAGTCCAGAAATCTTTAGATAAGTTTACTTGCCAAAGACTATGTAGCAATGTCATTATTATTATTATTCAAATCTATGTGTTAATAGAACCACATTGCACAGCAATTAATTTTCAGTATTTCCTTGGTACTGATTGGTTAACATTTTAGTTTTTAAAATGGTCTTCTTGAGACAAATGATAACATATTTTTCATCCTGTACAAAATTATATATATGTTTGTACAGGATAAAAAAATATATATATATATATATATAATTTTGTGCAGTGTATATATATATCATTAAAACACAAATAAAAACCTAGAGGGTCAACATAAATAAAATAAAACTTTATTTTTTTTAATAAAATTATGTTTTGGGTAAAGAAAAGATAGCGTGTCATTTCTTTACTGGTACAGACAATTTTTTATCCAAAAGAATACATTGTGTTTTATTGTGTCATTTGTCTGAATACAGACTCAGTGGAATATCTAAATGATACCCTGCTCTGAACTCCAAGCTGAAAGTAAGTTTTTATTATACTTGAGGGAAACAATGGGTTCAGCTGCTTATTGCAAAGAGCAATTGTCAAGGGAGAGGTAAACTCAATTACTGTAACCATCCTGAATAAAAAATACTGCCAAGAACAAAAATACACCTGGGTAAAGACAGCCACTGAATAAAAAAATCGACATAAAGCGTATCAAATATTTATTTATCTGGGCAACAAAGGACTATGATACATTGACAGGCATGGAAACTACTGCCAGCACAACTCAATACAATACAACTATAACTGCTTCCAATATGGCCAGTGGAAATACAGGATACCAGGTGGTCCCAAATATTTGAAGTTCTTGGGGGGGGGGGGGGGGGGGGGGCAAAGAAAAGAAAAACTAAACCTTGATCTAAAAGACAATATTAATTTATTGCTCTGATGATACTTTCAGGAGGACAGTGGGTGAAAATGAACTTTTTTTTTCCACAACACGTAATAGTTGTAAAACCACTAACGTTTAAAAATCTTGCCTGGATCCAACATCACTTTATTTTTTTTTTCTTTTTCAATGAGAAACTAAATGTAATACTAATTATATATAAAAATTCAATTTTCTTTTGTTTGTTCAGCTGCTTCATTGTCGCCTTTAACATGCTACAACAGGGCTAAAAAATGATGAATCCCAGAGAAAAACAAAACAAAACAAAAAAAACCTCTGATTTCTAAATAAGTACCATGAACCACATGATGAACTAAGAAGGGAAGATTTAAAACCCACTAAACAAGAGGTAAACAAGATCACCAGATAAATAAAAAAAAGCTTAAAACAGACTCACCATATTTACAGTTCCCATTAAATTACACATAAATAAATATATACATACATAAACACTGATTCCCTTATATAATAACTGTGAATCGTGTCGCAATAGAAAGTTCAAGTTGGTCGCTTTACCTTGGACAGGAAAAAGTTCTACAACTGAAGACATGACATGGAATTGCGTGTGTTTTGTGTTCAAGTTTATTCACAATACTGATAAAATGTCATCAAACCTTTTTGCCTTTTGTTTTTCTTTAGGTTTGTTTTTGTTTTATTTTTTTTAATATGGCTACAATCTTAACTGAAGTTTATGCAAGGGGAGTTGGTGATTCAGTCCGATGAAGCTCATAGATTTATATTTTAGTATTATTTATTAATTTGTTTTTATTTCTTTTTATATATTTTTAGAAAAAAAGTTCCTTTTCTTTTTGTTTGTTTTGGTTTTTTTATTTTTTTCCTCTTTTTGCTTTTTTTTTTTTTTTTTAAAAAGTTCACAAACTCAGACAGAACTTTTTTCTTTGCTGGCTCCATCGCCCATTTCTGTTCTCTCAGGCTCCAAACCGGGGTAAGGAGGTGTGGGGAAGTAACTGGGAGCATATGAAGTGCTGAAGGCTGGAAGGGAGGAAGGACAGCATAGTCCTGCAGAGTTAGAGAACAGGCTGGGCAGAAGGGCATTGATTTTGTTGCTGTAGCCTGGGGTGATTGGAGAGGGAGGGAGGGAGCTAGGAGGGGGATGAATGGATGGATGGATGGATGGATGCAGGAAGGGGGGAAATCCTCACTTTCGGTGCTTCTCCTCTTTGTCGCCGCTTTTGGTGCTGTTGTCTGTGTGGTTGTTGGGGTTGTTGCTGAGGTACATTTTGTCCATGGCCTTGAGCGCCTCGGTGAGATAGTTCTGCAGGGCGGTAACGGCGGCGCACACCGCAGGGCTGCCAAATCCATGAGAGATGAGGTTGAAGTGGGTCAGGCAGCTCTGGATGCCCGGCTCCAGGATAGGGTTGGGCCGAGAGTTCCCCAGGGGAGATCGGTCCTGAGCCAGCAGGTCGGTGAACTCTTTACAGATCTGTCTGCAGTACAAATGGAGCAGTGAGAGAGAGAGAGAGAGATGAACCATTGTTGCCAGCAGCGAAGCCAGTGCAGTCTTCCTGCTAGATTACACAAGCCTTCAGATCAAGGGGACTGTTCCCCCTGTACACTCATAGCCTCTCTCTGAGTCACACACACAAACGCTGTCTCTCTCTCACACACAAATACATATACACATATCTCTCACTCACCCTGGCACACAGACAAGCAGGTCTCTCTTTCATTTCCCTCGCCACCTCTCCCATTCACAGATGCACACAAACATTTCTCTCTTTCACACACATACACACACGCTTCTCTCTTTCACAACACACACATACTTCTTTTTTCACACAGTGTCTCTCTCCCACACACACACGGAGAAATTTCTCTTTCACACTAACGCACACATTTCGCTCACACACACACACACACACACAAATACACACATTTCTCTCACTCACTCACACTCTCTCATGTATCCTCCACCTCTCATATCAAAACTCACTCACAAACACACCCAAAAGGCACCAAACATTTCAAACACATCACGAATCACTCTCCCGCACACACATACACTAACACCACAAACATTTCAATCCTACGCAGGTCATCACAATATTTCTATGTCCCTCCTCCAATGTTATATTTTGGCACATTATCAATAAGCAGCTTAGAGTATCTCTGCAATACGGAACAGGATATATGGTGAGTAATATTAAGAAGGTGGCTCAGGTATTTATTTGCCTTGTGGAAGATCCTGTTTTTGAAATAGAAGAGACTTATTCTCTTCTCGACAAAGCTAGATAATGGCTGTGGCAGGAGGAAAGCCAAGGTCTACTGGGTTCGGGCCAGAGAGGTGAAGTTAAGGATTTAAATTAGGCTCTTAAAAAAAATTATTATGTGTGTGTGTATATATATATAGTTTAAATGAGACTTTCTCCACAAAGGCCAGGGTGACACTGGCTGGGATCCAGAAACTTCCTTTCATGGAGGTGGAAAGGAAGGATACAGGACTATATGGACGTTGTGCATAAGTTATATTTTATATCACAATCACTGCACAAATTGTTGAGAAAATAATACCTTATAGCAGAGATTAGAGGTGTTTTGAAACAGTTTGTATTCTAAAACCTCTGTTAATGTCTTCCAGCCATAAACTGGTTCCCATCCTCTGCCTGTGCCCTCTGGCACTGTGCCCTTTAGTGACATCTCCATTGGTAATTAAGGGCTACTAAACAACCCTTTTAATTTCCAGCAAACATATCAAAACAATCATTTTCTTTTCACACACCACCTGGAAGCCTAGACAGCCCCACCAATGATAAACTCCACTCGCATTTTAACTGCATACAGATTGTCATTTAAAATATATTTGTAATATCCCTATATTCACTAAGTAACAGAGCTGCTTAGAAAAAAAGATTTAATGAATTGAAATCAGTTTAATGTGCCAGTTTTATTTTACTGTCAGTAGGAAACCTTCCCCTAGTGTCTAAATTGATAAAGGCCCAGCAAATGTTTTCCTTTAAGGAATTATTGTTTTTCTTTAAATAAACATCCATCCAAGATTTCACAACCTGCTTTCAAGAAAATCTGCATAAACTCACTTTAGAAAATAAAGCTGGTTATATACTTTTTGCTGTAATATATACTATGAATGCATATTCACAGTCTTACAATTTGCAAAATCATTAGCCATTTACTGCATGGCAAAAAACAAACAAACAAAAATAAAAGCCCCAAAACCTGAGCTTTTCTTTACAACTCAGTAACACAACAGAAAGGTAAATGTCTTACTTTGTAGCTAGAAGCATGTTTTTTCTTGTGACTTGCTCGTTTGGATCGGAATGTTGTCGGTTGAGAAATTCAGCAACTGCTTTGGCAGGAAATTCTGTCTCACAGACATACCCAAAATCTCTAGCTAGATGTACTGCTTCTCCTGGAAAGGGGGGTGAGGAGAAATGCACATCGAATCAATATACACAGCACATAGGGCAAAGTAGATTAGCAAAAGCTATACAGTATTGCACTTAGACTTTCTCTTAAAGTGTACTGCCTAGTGTGCAAATTACAGATATCCTCATTTTATTAATTTGCTTTGCTGTAATCTAGGTCAAAGCAAATATATATGTCCAAGAAAAGAGTTAGAAGTGAAATCATGTGTATGTATTTGTAAGTTTAAATCTCTCGCTAAGTAAATAGATACACACAGTATATATTTCATTTTTAACTATTTTCTTTGGAAATATATACTTGCCTTGACATTATATATATATGTTCTTTTACAATATATAAATGATTAGTACTGATCATAATTACTCCTAGAGCTCTTCTAAATAGAATGCATTAAACAGCTAAGTGTTTAAAATTTAACTTGATCGCATATAATTATCTGTTCCCCCCAAACGATTAACCATGAGAATTTTAGGGTCATTCCACTGAGTCTGTCTGTTTTGTTGATTTGAAAATCTTTGGTTTTAATTTCCTGAACCAGTTGTTTTTTACTGCAGGGCTTCCTGCCATTAGCTCCAGCTCCGGAAGAACGCATGCGCCAATTAGAGCTTCAAAGCCTCAGTCCAGTGAGCTTGTTTCCATAAAATGGAGTGGATCATAAACAATAACAGTACTCTAGAAACTGCCTCATCACCACGGGACTCAAAGCCCAAACAATTTTTATACTATCATCCAAAAAAATTAGCCACCATTACCAGTTTATCTGAAAAATCAACCCATAGTTCTTATTTTTTTAATAATTCCTTAAAGCCCTCGTATGTGAAAACCAAATAGAACAATAGATGACTGTAAAATACTCTCCATCTTTATTAACATCACAAATAATATTAGCATCCATCAAATCTAGACTTTTTGCAAGTTCTCTTGTTTTTTATTTTTCTTACACTAGAGTGCTGGTGCAACTGTAAAGCCATTTTAGATCAGAAAGACTTACTCAGCAGTAAAATATAATGGACTTAATAACCAAAGTGATACTATTGTATTAAGAATCAAGTCTGGCAATTTTATATGTTTTTACTTCATCTCTTATGATACAAAGCAAAAAAGAATAAAGCTATAAAATCCCTCCAGCACAACCAAACTTAAGCTAACTTAAGCATCCTTAAAAGCACTCTACAGACTCAATCAAAATCAATGTAAAGGAATGTCAAAAACAAAACTGGAGAGGAGGAAAGATATTTTAAACTGACCCTGATTAATTTTTTTGTAAGCGTCTGTGACAAAGTAACCATTTTAACAAAGTGATTGCACCTCTTTCAGCTTTCCACATTAGAAATATTAAAGCACATGAAGTCTGAAGGCTTAAAGAAGTTGCACCTTTTTAAGAGTAAAACAGGGAAGCACGGTGTAATAAAACGAGCATATGTTCTGAAAATGAGAACCAAAAGAAAAAAGAAATGTGGGTAGGAGAAAGAGTACAACTTTGAGGCTTTCAGGACACTGTTAAATCATGACTTAGGTCAAGGATTCCCAAATTAATTCAGGAAGCAATGGTCTCGCATTTCTCAGATGTCAGAATAACTTAAATGATTTACTGTTATGTTGTTTATGGTGGAGAAGAGACTTAACTTTGAGTAGCTGCAGTTCTTTAAATTTAAAATTGCTTAGTCCTCAGTGGTAGATGGAGGATGGAATGAGGGGACTGAACCTTTGGCTGAATCCTGTAGCTTTCACTCACATAAGTAATACTTATGGGCCTGATCCTGAAGTCCTTATTCAGAGAGGAAATTTCTATAGGCCCATACTTTCTCTCACTGAAGTCAATTCACTACAGCCGGATAATTCACCTGAATAAGAATGCAGATAGCACCCTGAGTGTGTGTGTGTGTGTGTGTGTGTGTGTATGTGAATATATATGGCAATGCTAAATATGCAAGAGATATTTAAAAACATTTCAGGTTAACATAAAAGACACAGTTCCAGAATTAACATTTTTCCCCAAGCATGAAGATTAGATAAAATAACCTCCTTCAAACAAGGAACACAGGCCTCAAAAAATTGGGGATTTATCCTATTAGGCAAAAAATGAACCCTTTCCAATCTTTGAGTCACTTACCCTCCACTAGTGATGTGAGCAGGGTGACATTAGCAGCTTTACGTCTCCCGGCTGGCAGGTTTAATCCTATTTTGTCCAGTTTTTCTCTCAAAGATCTCCCTCCATTTTTAGACTTCGCCCTGTTTCACACATAAAAACCACTTAGAATATGACTAATCTGCACCAGGTCATATTTCAGTTCCTTTTAAAACCTCCCAAAATGTATTAGAAAATAATGTTGATGATGAAGGGACATTTAGGAAAGTTTTATGCCGGGAAAAGCTAAGAATGAAGAACAGGCAATTAAAGCAAAGCTGAATACAAAATTAACTGAAAAGGATATATTTTTTGTCATTATTTTTTAATTTTGAGTGGTTTTATAGTTAAAATGTTTTCTAACCTACCAAACCAATTCATATACTAGCATAGGGGTATTACAAGATCTGTTTGGCCAAAGCCATAATCATTTTAGAGCTCTTGACACATTACTACCCCTAATGGGAACTTTGCTAAAGTAGATTTATTTGCAATATCTAATGTATTATTTAGCAGACTAATCTAAAAGGTCAAAAACTTATGTTACCATTATAGAACTTCACTGTATTCAGCAAATAGATTAAGTTATAAATACCTATCTACTATTTTCAACAGAGACAGGTTAAGATAAATTGTTTAAATGAAGCTTCCTATTAATTAATTCTGGATTTTATTCCCTACCCAAGTGATCTTTAATTGTGTGGATTAGATTATAACCCCTAGGTAACTAAGAAAGACAGAAGGAAATCACCAATGTGTGGTTGCATCATTTGAATATAGAACCCAAACTTTTTGAAAAATTACTATACCAAATTTCTCATAAGGGGGGAAAAAAGACTGGGGAGAGGAGGGTATCTCCCGCATCCTTTGTGTATTACAACACACACAAAAACGATTATCGCCAAGGATCCAAGCGTCACTTTAAAGCAAACTATTCCCCTTTGCCGTATCCTACCATGGCAAGCAGCAGCCTTCTACAGAAATGGTTTGGTGGCGGCGACATCATTTCGTGGCGCTGCATTAGTGCAGTTGTCGACTGGCCTGGGTTGCTATGGCTGCAGTGACCTCATGGGATGATGCTGAGGAGAGGTGGCCTCGCCTCGTGGGGCCGCAGCTGTTGCCCGTGGCCGGGTGGGTGCGATGGGGCGAGGGCTTGGAGGCAGAGGGCGGGCTGGGGTGGCGTTGCACTAATTGCAGTGGCGGGCTGGGGCATGCTGGGGCATGCTACACGGGACTGCCGGCAAGTGTCTGGGGGGCGGGGGGCAGGGACCGCGGCTGCAGCCCTGCCGGGATGTCGCCAGGGCCCTGGCGCGGCTGCACGCGCCCTGCCACGGGCTCCGGGGGCTGACTGCGGACAGCGCGCGAAACAGCGAGCAGAGGCCGGCCCGGCCCGGCCACGCTGGGGGGGGGATTTGTCTCCTCTCTCCCCTCCCCTCCTCTCCTGTCCCTCCTGGCCCCGCCCCGTCGGCTCCCTCCTCCCCTCACCTCCGGAGCACCCCGCCCAGCAGGGACGCGTTGAGGCACTCGGGCGGGGAGAGGCGTCTCTGCACTTCCGCCACCGTGACCTTGTACTTGGAGGTGGAGCTGAGCAGGGAGAGGCGGCCCGGCACGGAGCAGAAGACCTCGTTGGGGTTCACCACCCCGCCGAAGAGCGCGTCCTTGTTGATGGGGATGGCGGAGACGGCGTTGCTGTTAGACTTGGAGAGGGACACGGGGCCTGCAGCGGACAAGGGGGCGGTGTTAGGGCCCCGCAGCGCCGCGGCAGCCCCCAGCCGGCCTCCGCGCCACGTGCGAGCGGGGAGCGGGTCGCAGCGGGCGGAGGAGCGCAGGAGGGACGGCGCAGGACTGGGATGAGGCAGCGCCGGGGTGGGGAGGGGGCGGCAGGGAGAGGTGGGGAAGAAGAGGGGGTGAGGGGAAGGCGGGCGCGGGGGGGGGGCTGGCGCTGTTTCGGACTCAAGCGAGCCCGAGGGGAGAAAAGACCCAGCGAGTAGCTGCTGTCAGTGCAGCGGCTGCGCGCTGCCGGTGGGGCTCCGCTGCCGGGCCCTGGTTACGGAGAAGAGCCCCCCGTCCAGGTTACTAAACCCGCTGTGAAGCTGCCTCTCTCCCCCCCCCCCACCCCCCGTGGGCTGGGAGGCGACCCACTGGTCAGTGCGAGAGGCTTTAGCCAAACCCAATTGCCAAGGTCTCCGTTTGCCCTTAAATGCGGGCAATAATGAATAAATGGACTCACACGCAGATTTAAGTTGTATGTTTGGTTGTATGTTTGGTATCTGGAAGCCCCCCGTTAAAAATACCACTTACAAAATCTAGACCCAGTCTAATAATCAAGGTGCACATTTGCTTTCTCCTGAAATAAGCTAGGCCTTAGAAGCAAGTTGGTATGAGCCAGCCACACAAGCAAGTGTCTGTTTTTAGTTTTTAATAGCAAGGCCCCTCTAAAAGTGGTGTCACATCAAGCCGAATATTTTAAAACTGGGAAGAGGGCAATTCACAGGCGGTTTCAAAAAGCAGCCAGCTGCATATTAATATAGTACAAAATGCTAAACTGATGTATGTATTTCGATGCGGATAACTGCAAAAGAGAGTGAGGGCTGTGTGCCTTAACTTGTGCTACCATGTTTTCAGTGTGTAAGAGGAAAAAGGAATATATTCTGAAACGCCTGTGCAGTGTTCGCCAGTAAAAGAAACACTGAAGAGCAAATTACAGCACCTTCCCTGTGAATGACTACATCTGCCCAGAAACCTTGGGTGTTTAACTACATATCTACCAAAAATAAAAATCATCCTATATTCCCCACCCCCAGGCAGTCAGGTTCAGGCCATTGTTGGAATAAATTCGGGGCCACCAAAAAGCGTACTGAGCCCTTGCAGTAGCCAGCATTACTAAGCACAACTGAAACATGTCCAGATTATTTTGCATGGAATTTAGGTTGCATTCAAGTTCCACAGGGGTACATTATAAATGTTTACTCTCTTTCTCTTTCCTCATGTGTGCTGCTTTCCCCCCTACATCTTTACTTTAGTGGGGATAGTCCAAACCTATGGGGGGGCTCTAGGTTTTGGATAGATCACTTGTGACATTAATAGCTCTGGGGAGGCTAATAGAGACAATAGGAGTTAAACGAACTCTTGAGATTACTAATAAAAGAGCCAATTATCATGTCGACTTGGAAAGAGCATCTCTTAAGATTTATCCCTTGCACATCTAATTTGACGTGACAAAGGCTTCACAGATAGAAAAATGAAACTTTAAACTAGCTTACTGTATACTGATTAGAATAAGAAAGGAGAACCGCTTTATATAGTATCATCCTCTGGTGGTGCATAGAATACCCAAATATTATTACCTTGCCAACAAAATATAAGCATGCTATTGCTCAGAGCGAATAATAGCTAAGCATTCAACTCAATGAGTTTTACTCCAACAACAGCTCACTAAACAGAATCCAAATGCAAACCAATCACTTTCCATCTTTTCATCAAGAACCAAAAACTACCTTGAACAATATTTTCATAATCCTTAGGGTCATTTGAAGGAAGATGGGAAACCAGATTTTAATGAAAGCACAAAATATCTTTTACACAGTTAGGAACCATTTTCACAACCACTCCTAAAGACCCACGTCTAAACAACCTTCACAATGATCAGACTAAAGAACCTAACACCTTTTCTACAAAGCCATCTACCATTTTTACTCATCATCATGTAAAAAAAATATATATATATATGGAAAACATTTCTTACCATTCCAGAAACCCCAAATTCTCAACATGGATAAATAATGCCACTCAGTTGGATTAATTGATCTAATTACAAAAGTGAAATGCATTATAATGAACTAAAACACTGAATCTGAGCTAATATTGCAACATTTTCTTGTACAAACTGCAAACCGTACTACTAAATGAAGGCTGCTTTCAACACTGATGATCTATTTTATTTTCCATTCACAACCCTTTAATAAATTATATTTGAAAGAAAAAAAAGGGGTGGGGGGAAGCTTAGCAAGTTCTCTCTTCAGTAATACCCAGCTTGTGAGGACATGCTTGGAATGCTAAAGGAAATGGCTTACCTTTCTTAATTACAGTTTGATCTGGGATGTTAATACCCGGGTCTTCTACATGCTGCAACAAAAGAAATACATAGGGAGGTAAATGTATAATCATAACAAAGGGAAACGAATGTCAGGAAGGCTGTGTGTGTGTTATCAATTATTTTTTCTCTTCCCTACAATTTATATGTAAACATCTGATTTCCGTTTATTGGGATTTTGGCATTTCCAAATTAAAGAAAGCTTTAGGATTCCTCCCCCTCTTTCCTCTCCTTCGAAATAAAAACACCTGGAGTTGCCGCAAAGTGCAATTGTGACCCTGAAATCCAAGTCACCGTTTTGTTTTGTACCTCAACTCTTTAAAAAGAATTCCTATTATAACAGCAATCAAGTACGCCAAGTGTTGCTCCTGTGCCTACTGCCGCGAGGGCAGAGGAAAGCACAATGGAAGCTAGCGGAGAAATAACTGGGGGTGGGGGGGGGGGGAGCACTGGAAATCATTTGGAAACATTTTAAGGGAGGGGATGCGAGAAGGAGGCAAAGTATTAGCACACTTTCACTGTGGAAAACAGGCGGGGAGGCGGGGGAGAATCACTGCTTGAAATGAAGATCGGGAAAGTGCTATGAAAACAGAATAAAGAGCCGATTGCTTTACTATTGTCCACTAGCAGGTTTTGTTGTTTCTTTTGCAGATGGATTTTATGTGCCGGAGTCAAAACGTGATTAGAAAGTAAAATGAAATCATGTTTTCTAATTCAAAAACTGACAGGCAATATAATGTCTGGCTGTGTTTACAAATTAACACCAGTGCTGCTGAGATAGAAGATTTCGCAATCGTTACAAAACACAGGCATTACCATTTAAAAAACTATTACTTCCTTCTCTAGTCTTTGTCCAACAATAATACTGATTCTAACATTTTCCATTCTGTCTTGGATTTATGCTCCTGTTAATTGTGCCTGATCTCAATGATTCCGGGTGGATGGTACTAAGTTGCTTTATTACAGGTTTTATTATACTCAATGCTCTCATTTGTAACTTGCCTAAAGTGCTTCTGGATTTAAGTATAATTAAATTGAGAAATGTTCAGAAATGACTACTGCTGCAGTTCTTGTGTTTTAACTATATGGGGAAATATGATCCCTTTATGCATGCACCCTAAACCCATAAAGTAAATGTAGTGTGGCATAATACTTTTATTTGTGTTATTTCTACACATATCCCATACAGCGAGGACTATTAAATTTAAAATCCCACAGAGATATTTATGATTAAATAATTTGCACCATCTACTGGATTTTCTTAAATATTTAGCAGTGATTTTTATTAAAGGTTAACTGTTGCAGCAACGGGAGAATTCAGAATGACCTTTTTCCTGACCCAAATTCCTTTAAAAGAACGTTTTGTTTTGCCTAACTGAATAATACTCTCAGAAGATACATTCTCTTATTTGTTTTATTTTATTTGCTCATGCATCCTGCTGTTTCAGTTTTACAGGAAAAAAATGACTGGACTAATTTAACGTTTTACACCAGATGGCTTTCACGAAGTATAGCAGTGATAAGAATTCATAGGTGCTTGAAAGACTAATAAAATGATATGCACTTAAAATATCTGTAAAAAGGGGTCTCCAAGACCGTCCACTTTAACAAAGTACAATTGCAGGAAGGGCGGATTCAGAGAAATATTTAAGGTCATGTTTCTACAGTAACTATGACCTGGCAGTGAGCAAATCAGTTTCTTCTAAATATTGCCTTCATGACGTTTTATTTCAAGTTAAAAGAATCGATCTGTTTTCAACGGATCTAATTTGCTTACTAAATCCTCCACTTGGGGAAATGTATGCGTTTATTGCAAAACTGCTAAACATAAGCAGCAATTTTCTGTGGTTAATTTAGCCAGAAGAGAGCTGTAATAAATTCACTATTTCCCCAGGTATAATTTACAAAAGGTTTCAAAATGACCAAAAAATAGGTAAGTCCATCTGAACATTATCCTTGCAACATGAAACTGTACTCATTAAACTGTCAACGGATATATTGTTGTAATATTTGATCCTGTAATTTGGGATGGCATTTTAGCAAAAATCACATCCAGATACCACAATTCCCCTCCTCCTTCCCCTATAACTGAAGCGGCTTTAGCCTCTTAGCGGGAGCTCCATGAACTTTAATAAATTTATTGGCAAGTTCTAAATCTTTTTTGCAGGGAGAAAACTAGAAATATGAACTTTGATCAGAAACAAATTCTTTAGATCACATGGCACCACTAGAGTACTTGCAAATGAACAATAGCCATCTTGCACTGGAAATAGCCAATGTGCTAATGTCATGCTTAATTAGCAATCATTTTAAACTGTATTTATTGATAACAGAATTAGACCAAAAATAATGTATTATCCAATAGTCTCCAAACATTTAATTTAATATAGGGTGTAGGAGGTCTGGATAGAATTTGATAACCTATTGCTAATGATTTATGAGGTCATCCCTTAGCACTCCAGCTAAAAGAATAAGGCAGCATTTTAATATACCTCCTCTCTGATTTGTCACATAATTCCTTTAGAGTAGAGAATCTGGATGTATCCTCTTACAACTTGAGACGTCATTGTACCATATGCCAATTCCGTAATCACTAAGAACTGATTTTTCTTCTTAGGCCACTTTCTTCCACTTTTTTTTTTTAAATCTTTGGCTGGGAGGGCATTTAATGAGCTCTTGCATTTCAGACTAATGTTTTTTCCCCAAGGCAGTGAGCAATCCCAAATGCAAGGCCCAATGGCGGGATTAAATATTCTTCCTATGGTAACAGCTTATTGTCTTTGAAAATGAAATATATTGCTAATGATGACACTAATTTGATTTATTTCTATTTTAGTGGACACTGTTAAGGCAGAGGATGTGTGGGTATAGCTGCAGGAACCTATTGTTCTAGGTGGGAGCCTTGGCATTTTTGGTTTTGCTGCTGTTTAGGTTGAATTCTTTCGTGTGACAAAAGCCTTACCACTCCTTACACACTGCCTTGGGCAACTATAATTTCTGCTGAGAAAAGGCACACACTCGGTCATGAAATTGTAGTTGTGGGTGAATAACATAGACCGTATGCATCCTCCTTACCGGTACATCTTCTATAGCATGAGGTATCGAATGGATAGGAATGTCTCCTAGTCCTGAGCTGAGCCCATGGGGTCCATGCAGTAGATCCTCATGCCGCCGGTAATCCCTACGAGGGTCCAGGCCGGATAGCTGGTGGGGTAACCCCCGGTGTGTGTGTAAGAGCCCAGCCTCCTGGCTTTGTCTCTGTCCTGGCCATCCTGGATGCTGGGGTTGAGGTTGGGCATGGAGGGGATTCAGGCTATAGGGGTCATTAACGTGGGAATAAGGATCTTGAGACTGGGGGTAAATGGGCTGGTAAGGAGGAGGGAAGTATGGGGGCTGAAAGTCAGCGTTGGGGGTGTGGGAGAGTGGAGGGGCGCTGGTGTAGGGAGATTGACCTACAGACCCCAACTGGGGTAACCGGGCTGTCCCATTGCTGGTGCCATCGTGACGATCCTGAGGGGGAAGAAGAGAAGAGAAGAAAAGAAAAGATAAAATCAAACTGTTTACAGTAAAATTGGCTTGTAAATTTCACCCATGCAACGATCAAGCAAGATTTGCAATTCATTTGCTGCCCAGCAGAGAAAAGCAGACCTGGAGATTTTCCTGTCTGTGACTTTTCTCTTTACATTGTGGCAACAAAACTAAAAAGATTTTTTTTAAAAAAAACAACCCATCCCAGTGGAAATGCAGTATGTATTTACAATAGATACTGGCCAGAATTCGTATTCTTACACTGGAGCATGAAACATTTCTTTTAAAAGATTTGTTTTTAAATGGACGTTGTTCTTAAAAAAGAAAAAATCAACCTCACCAGTACCAAAATGTATTCTGCTGGCTTTAAACAGAACTAAAACAATATTATTGTTTAGATTATCTTTAATGTATCTAAGAAAAAGAGATACTCAAAGAGCACTGCCATTTTATTACGATTAAACATAGAAGTGTGTCTAAAATGCTTGAAATAAAGCAATCATTTAAATTACAAGTTTCACAAATGTTTAAACACGATATTACGATATGCCTTTTCACCCCCATTCAATAGATACGCGCTGCTTTCTAGAGATTTATGCTACAGGATACAATTTAAATGAAAAATATTTAATTGAGGTGGAAAGCAAACCGAAGGAGATAAAATACTGCATAAATAATGAAAAGGTAGAACATCTTAAGACACACAGCTGGATAAATATAAACAAAAATAAAATGAATGCGCATTGTTTTGTCAGTTTATAATTGGAACTAGGGGGAAGGGTTACCAAATAAAAGCCCATAGGTATGTCTAAGATAAATGAATAGCCCCCAAAGAGGAGAGGAGAGATAAGAGAGCTATCATTACATGATATAGATTGTATAGCACATGAAGTTATTATCTCGAAAAAGGAGAAAAGAAGAAATACTGAATATAGCCCAATTACAAGTGGGAAAGTGAAGAAATAAAGGCGGATATGGTACAAACAAGCCTTTTGTAGTTCACTTGAGGCAGCCAGGAAAAAAAGCTAAAAGATTGACTTGGAGGGGGGTGGGGGCAGAAATGTCCTCGTAGGAAACCTGGGTGTAAAATCCAAAGTACCAACATCATCATCGACAACAACAATAAGGCAAAAACCCCCTAAGATATAATGCTGAAACAACTCACCATAGCTGAAAAACTGTGTACTAACATCTGCGAAGAGTCTGGGATAACAAGTCAGGGTAGAAAAATCAGAGAAAAGTGCCCCAATGTGCACCCACACACACACACTCGCACACAAAAAAAAGGAGAAGTGGTAGAAGCCCAGCTCTACACTATGACTACAAGACCACAACGCCAAGGCTTCTCGTGCATCGAGGAAGCTCTGCTATAATCCATCAGAACTTGAACAAATTCCTGATGCCCTTCATTTGATGTTGAAAAGGCGATCTCTATCCTGTCTTGATTTTAGAATTCAAAGTTTTTTGTGTGTGTTTGTTTCTTAATCCTTTTTTTCCTCCTCCCTCTCTCTCTCTTTTCTCCTTCTTTGACTTAGCTGCTGCTCCACTTGAGCTCCTAATAACAGAGCTCTGCTGCCTTCCTTGAGACTCCTAATAGCAGATATTCATGACTATTAATATTACACGAATACTTAATAAGGGAAGAATGGCTGGAAATCGAGCGTGAAGCGAGGAAGCAACTCAAGGCAGAGTCTGTTCTAAATGACGTCCATTGAATGAAGAATCAGTGTATCTAATCAGGGATGGAGGAGAGAGAGGGAGAGAGAGAGAGAGAGACAAAAAGGGAGAGAGAGGGAGAGAGAGGGGACATGCTGCTGCGTCTGACGAATCACAGGAAAGGGGCAACATTTTAAAAGGTTGCAGGGCACGCAAAAGTGAAAGAGAAAGAGATGCAGGGAGAGGGAGAGGGTGGGAAACGGAGTGAGACGGGGGGGGAGGAAAGAGGAGAGTGGGGAAGGGAGGAGAGAAAGGGAGAGGGGGAATGGGAAAGAGAGGGAGGAAGAGACAGAGGTTGGGAGAGGGGCCCCCCAAGTCCGCAGTAAAGAGCGGGGCACACCTCGGGCGGCTGCTGCGAGTACCCTGCTGCCTCAAATGCCAGGGACAGCAGCTGCTGGGCGCCTGCTCCTCTCTTGCTGCCCGAGCCGCTCTCGGGCCCTTTGCTGCAGTCTCCGCCGCCACCACCTTTCAGCTGGGGCTGATCCGCGGGGCCAAGCTGCTCTCCCGCCGCCGCCGCCGCCGCCTGCTGCGCCTCGCCGAGCCGCACCTCCATGGTTCGACGGCCCCAACCCAGCCCGCCGCGAGAGCCCGAGCGAGAGCCGCGGAGAGGGGCTTGACCGGGGCCCCGGGCTGCAGCGCCGCCGCCGCCCCCTCTACCTGTGGTCCCCTCTTTGCCGTTCAGCCCCCGCTCGATCCCCGCGAGGAATCAGGCAGGAGAGAGGCGCCGGGGCTCAGCCCCAGTCGCGTCCTGCCAAGGAGTCCCGGAAGCGAGCTGGGAAACTTTGTCTCGCCCCCTTCTCCTCCTAGCCCCGCTCTGGTGCCGGCTGGAGCCGGGCGAGGGGAGCCGGGGAGCCCCAAAGTGCATCCGATGCGCTTCCCCTCCCGTTGGGAGGATCGGGGACAGGCGGTGTTGCGGTCGGGGGGAAAGGGGACGGAAAGGGAGGCGACTCCCGGCCCTGGCAAGCTGGGGCTCCCAGCCCCGGCACAACCCGTCGGACTGGCTGTGCAACTCCCAAACAGCAACTCCCTAAAAGATGACATGCCTGCTCCACTTTCCCGAGCGGCTGCCGCTGCTGCTGGCGGACTGCGGGGTTATCATAACAACCGGCGCCTTGCCTCCTTGCATGTTCCTACAAAACCGTGCACGCACCTAACCAAATAAAGCTTTAATCCCGCGCCGAAACGTGCATCACCAGGTCTCCGCGGCACGCTGCCACAGGGAAAGTAGCTACCCGTTTCTCTGTCACCCGGGGAGCGGATGCTCTCGCCTCTTGTCACACACAGTGCGGCTGTAACGTCTCAGGAGAACGTGTGTCACCCATGTATTGTTACTGTTGTTGTTATTTTGAAAAGATCCTGTTCACTCTCCCGGGGTCGAATACCAGTCTGTCCAGAGCGAGTACGAAAAGCTTAATTACTGCCCTGCAAGGACACCTAAAACTCCTGTTTCCAAGCCAGAGAAAGACACCAGACTGCACCGCTATTTCCTCTCGAAGAAAACACCGAAACTAACACACCAGGGCTCGTGGATCCGCACCTGGATTTAGCACCTCCGTGCAAAGTCACAATAGCACAAGGCAACAAAAGATACTTACAACCAATTCCACACTCACACGCGCACAGTTACACACCGATCCAGGGTGAAGAGGAATTGTTTTCCTCCTAAACCAGTCGAGAAATATTTTTTTGGGGCGGGGAGGGGAAACCCTGATGCATCATTCATATAAAGCTAGTTTTGGATTCCCAGCGAAGACAAGCTAGCACCGCACCCAGTCTATTCACTTTGTCATCTGTAGACAGAATCACCCCCCAATTATCAGCCCCACACTGAAACATATTTATTTGAGTAATCTTCGGGTCTAGTGATTCGCCGGTTCCTTTCTATTTACAGCATTACAAAAAGAAGTCAGCGGATTCGGAGGGAAATGAAAGACCCAAGATATGTACCTTGAAAGATCAGATTAGGGTTTCGATGTGTAAATTCTCTCATAGAGTACAACCAAAATATGTTTTAAAAGCAGCAGCGCTCTTTATGACTCTGTTTAGATGCACTGCATACAGCAACTTTGGCGAAACGTTTAAAAATAGCATTTGTCGGTTTCATTCTGTCGATTTGTTCGGAATATTTTTGTATCTATCACTACACCTCTTTCTCTCTCCACAGACGTGCATACTGAGTCGCTCAAAGTAAAAAAAAAAAAATAAGCAGGCGGATTTTATGTTAAAAGTTGTTAAAATAATAGACTCAAAAGCTAGACAATTAATTAGACTGGGTGTACGTTCAAAA